>NW_004798456.1:43998-45481 GCF_000002075.1 Aplysia californica
ACACACACACACACACACACACACACACACACACATGCACACACTCTAATGAACACAAGTACATCAATTCTCTTTCAATAGCGGCTCACAAAACCACTTGTACTACAAGTTGTAGAGCTATGTACAATTCGTGGCGTCACTGTAAACACTCACAACGAGAAATGACCTTCACATGTCGTGCCACACACGATCGTGCACAACTTCCAAGTTTGTTGTTGTCGGGTTTTAGCCGCACTTCGCTACTTTACAATGACACAGTTCTAGTTTTGAAAAATGTGACGTAGAAATCTTTGAGGTTCTAAACATGCTATTCCTTTCCGAATTCAATTTTTTGGGATATCTTGATACGGATTTTGAATAATCCAACAGTTTTGAGAGATCAGATAAAACGTTTGGTTCCTGACCTCGCGGTCTCAGTAACGCACAACAGGCAAAGTGTCAGAGAGAACTTTGTAGCTCGGAGGTAGCAAGGTCTGGTGAGCAGAGTCGGTCTTGCCTGGCTGGTCCTGTGGGGGAAAGACAAGACCAGGGAGAGTTTTGAGAACACGAGTCTGGAATGTGCGAGATCTGCCTCACCATCCGGCTTCTTCCCTCTTTGGTCAACATCCTGCTCCTTCCCTCTTTGGCTCCTCACAGGTCTCAGAACTCACATCCACTTGTGTCACACCATTATGTACCACCATGTAGGAGGGTCTTGTGCAAGCTCTGCCCAGTTCTGTGGGGACCACGCTGCACGCATTGAAGGAACATTTGCAGTAGTCCATAAGTCCATAAAACACAGCTTTGGTCTTCCTCTACTTCGTTTCCCTACGATTGCTTTACTTTCTAATACTTTTCTAGTTACTATAAATCCAAGGAATAGAAAAAGGAATTATCCCTTGTTTGATTCACGTAAAAATGTTTTGGTAACAAGGGAAATAGAAATGAATGAATTCTTAATTCTGGACTCCGTTTTGGGCGTTTTTAAAAATACTAGTGGGGGTGGCTCACAGGCGACCTGGCTATTACGGTGTATCCGTGGTTTGACTTTGAGAAACTCTGTGGTATATAATTCCTGCTTTATGCTCCCAGAGATGCGTCTGATGGGGCTTGTTGTGTTGTTGTCAGCTGATAGTTTGTTCCTTTTCATATTGAAATTCTTTCATTAAAGCAATAGACAATGTAGTGTTTTATAAAGCATATCTTTATCCTTTTGAACAATTGCTGTAAAGCCAGGAAGGAATTTATCACAGGTACAGAAATAGATGATCTCATCTGATCTTATCTTATCTGTCTCATCTTGTCTTATCTTATCTGTCTTGTCCTATCTTATCTTATCTGTCTTATCTTATCTTATCTGTCTTATCTTATCTTATCTTATCTTATCTTATCTTATCTTATCTTATCTTATCTGTCTTATCTTATCTTATCTTATCTGTCTTATCTTATCTTATCTGTCTTATCTTATCTTATCTTATCTTATCTTATCTTATCTTATCTTATC
>NW_004798456.1:47281-48637 GCF_000002075.1 Aplysia californica
GGACTTCCCAGTGTGAACTGTTGTGAATTGCCAGTGTGTACAGTTGGGACTTCCCAGTGTGAACTGTTGTGAATTGCCAGTGTGTACAGTTGGGACTTCCCAGTGTGAACTGTTGTGAATTGCCAGTGTGTACAGTTGGTGTATAACGCCAATGTGAACTGTTGTGAATTGCCAGTGTGAACTGTTGGTGTATAACGCCAGTGTGAACTGTTGGTGTATAACGCCAGTGTGAACTGTTGGTGTATAACGCCAGTGTGGTTTCTTCACAAAGTCAAAGCAAAGGGAACGTATTAGCGAGAGATAGATCAACAGCCATTTTTGGAGAGACTTTAAAAGAATATTTGTATTACCCGGCACCTCGGCCTTCTCAGCTCGGCAGCCATTGTGACTCATCCAGGGAGTTGTTGGGAGCAGGGTGACTGCCAGGCCCCGGGAAGTTTTTTAAAAATCGTTGAGAACCGGGAAACTACATAAAAGATCTCGAATATTTGAAAACCAAATCCAATAACGTTTTTAAGTTCGTTTCTAATGGTCGCGATTGTGATATTAATTCTGCTCTGAGAGTACGTTTCGCGGGAACTGGCGGCTTTGGCGGCAAGCGAATTGTGTCACCAAGGCTCGACTGACAAGAAAATCAAGATCTCCTTTCGCTTTCGTCACCACCCAGAAGTTTGTCAGCAATTGTCTGATAACCCAACATTTATTGTAACATGCAGGTTCGGCATTACAGACGTGGTGTCGCCATGAAATAAATCAATATTTGTGAGGCAGCGTGATGGAATCAGGCTCTCGTCAAAATAATCAAAGTGAAGAAATCTGCATTTTTCTGCAGGTTTGTGAATTTTTATCAAATTTTTGTTTTTTGGCTCAACACCTTTCATGCCCATTAAAGAACTCATTTTTGTGTGGAGTTTTCATAAAAACGTTGATTAAAGGCACAAAAAATGTAAATTTTCAGTTACCACCGACTCTTAAGCTAAGGAATTAACAAATCTTTGGCGGCCATTTTCTGACTAATTTTACCTCTGAAAACAGGTGACCCCCACCTCCTTCATTCGCAAATAGCTCAACCTGTATTCAAGATAAAAAGATACTTTTTTTCATCCAAATAAAGACAAGTGAACTAGCTTTAAGATGATACCAATAACTCTACATGCCCCAAAATTGACGAGAGCCTGATTCCACCACGCTGCCTCACATTGTCATATTCCATGTCACTTGTACAGGCAACAAAAACAACAACAAAGTTACACAACCGTCGTGACCGGAAGTTACACAACCGTCTTGACCGGAAGTTACACAACCGTCTTGACCGGAAGTTACACAACCGTCTTGACCGGAAGTTACACAACCGTC
>NW_004798456.1:48737-50212 GCF_000002075.1 Aplysia californica
CACACACACTCACTCTATCATCTATGCACACCCCCCCCACACACACACACAACAACAACAACAACAACAACAACAACCACTCACTAGATCTAGACAGTTAGATATCTACATTTACTCACCAAGGTCACGAGATCCCAGAGAACCGTGCACACCCCCAGGGAAACATCCACACACAGATGTCAGAGATGTACACAGATGTCAGAGATGTACACAGATGTCAGAGATGTACACAGATCCCGATGTCAGAGATGTAGAGATAGATGTGTCTCTCTCTCTCTATATATAAACAATATATCCAAGTGGGGAAATGGCTGAGGTTTGCGGTCTGTCTTCAACACTACTGACCTCTCGATCAGCATAGATCTAGATGGACTCTCTACTTACTCACAACAACGGTTGAGACAGCACAGAATCCCTCGATAATCATAGATTCTAGATAGATCTAGACTCTCTACTTAAATCTCTCTCTCGATATAATCATAGAGATGGACTCTCTACTTAAATCTCTCTCTCGATAATCATAGATAGACTCTCTCCTTACACACAACAACGGTTGAGACGGCACAGAATCCCTCGAGAATCATAGATAGACTCTCTACTTACTCACAACAACGGTAGAGACGGCACAGAGTCTCCTCTGAGTGAGAAAAATCCTCCACCCACCCTCCCTCCCTGCAATCACGGAGCATGGGTCGGCCTGGAGTACACACGGCACACAACACAGACCAGAGATGCTCCCAACTGCCGAGCGCAGACCGTCAGATCTACGGCCCCCGGGAACACGCGCTCTCGCCCAGCCACTTATATCACGGACTCTGTATATTATCGCGCCGCGATACCGCAGTCCAGACCTGTCTGATAAAATGGACAAAGTCAAACTGGCCTCTCTAAACGGTCAGATTGTACCAGAACGTATGGGCCTGTCTTACAACTGTCTAGATTCTCTAGGTACACAAAGCTCGGGATAGAAACAAGCAGCCTGGGCCGGCCCTCGTGTTCTGCCCGTCACATCCTGTCCCACTCAGCACACACCAGTTTTACCGTACATCCCTCTCTGTCTCACTCAGCACACAACACAGAGTTTTACCGTACATCCCTCTCTGTCTCACTCAGCACACAACACAGAGTTTTACCGTAGATCTAGCACTGCCGACTGGTAACCTTGCTGTTGACCCTCTCTGCCTCCCACCACAACAGCCGAAAGGCCAACTCTTGAGACTCTCGTGAGCGCCTCGCCTTATCCTTGCCACTCACCAGCGCCTCGCCTTATCCTTGCCACTCACCTTCTCTCCTTCTCCCGCCCTCGTCTTCACACACATCGCGCGCGTACGCTCACACACTCACTCACACACACACTCACTCACTCACTCAAACACACACATACACACACACACACTCACTCACACACACACACAAACACACACTCACTCACACTCACTCACTCACTCAAACATACACACATACACACACACACA
>NW_004798456.1:50312-52463 GCF_000002075.1 Aplysia californica
CACACACAAACACACAAACACACAAACACACTCTCGCACACACAATCCACCTCCATTTTTCTCCATTTCCTTTATTCAATCAAGACAAAAAGAAAACAACAACCCATCAACAACCAAAAACAAAACTCCCCAAAAGAGCCTAATCATCATCATAATACAGGCCTTGTTAGGACTAACGAGAAAGTTCTAGTGCCTGCGATCCTTCAGCGTGAGCACAAAGCGCTCTGTCACCCCTCCTCAACTCTCCACTCACCGCAGAGCACGTGATCTCAGCCAAAGAGCAATCTAATGCCAGGCAGTCCTTTCTCTCAGCGCGGGCTAAGTGCTCGTCCAGCGGTGGCTAGGGGCCGCTCAATTCTGCCCGGCGGGCTCTTCCAGTAGCCGCTCCCTAGCCACAGAGCCTCTCTAGGGCGCCTATTGGTGGCCGTTATGGGACTGCTTGACTCCGTGAAGCCTCTGACCATGTGTCCTGTATAGGGGCCATATGATAGAGGTATTGTGTCCTGTATTGGGGCCATATGATAGAGGTGTTGTGTCCTGTATAGGGGCCATATGATAGAGGTGTTGTGTCCTATATAGGGGCCATATGATAGAGGTGTTGTGTCCTGTATAGGGGCCATATGATAGAGGTGTTGTGGGGAGTATAGGGGCCATAACAACAACAACAACAACAACAACAACAACAATAACAACAACAACAACAACAAAAAGAGTGCATACCCCTTTAAAATACTCAAAAACCCCTCCAAAAATAACAACAACAACAACCTCTTTTCACACTTGCATTTTTTTTCCAAATGAAGTTTACTTTTTTACTTTTGTCGTTTGTTTTTTTTCAAATGAAGTGAACTTTGCGGAGTGAGCTGCCAAACACAACAAAACAAAACAAATAGCTGTAAGTTTTGGAGAATTCCTTGTTAGTCAAGTACTTGTATCTCCTAACCTCCCCTCTACCCCCCAACTCTCTAACAGTGGGTGGTTGGCGGGTGCTCTGGTGTGGTTTGCTTCTTCTTTCCTATCAAACATCTATCGTCGTTATTTCCCCTCCTTCTTTTTTGTCGTAAGACAACTATTATACTATTTAGATTATACTCTCAGTAGTAATGTTTTCTCTCTTCGTTGATATATAATAACGTGTCACGACGTGGGGGAATCAGCCGCTCGTCAAGTTTTGGACATATGGGCGTATTGGTCTCATCCTATAGCCTGGTCATTGACCTTCCTTTTGGTGAGCAAATCTTCATCTATGTTAAATAGAAGTCAAGTTATTTGCGATTGAAGAAGGCGAGGTTGCCTGGTTTCTGTGGTGAAATTAGCGAGAAAATGGCTGACAAAGTTTGGTAACTCCAATAGCAATAGAGTGTTTGTCCACAGAAAAATGACACATTTTGCGCCTTTAATCAACGTTTTTCGGCAACATTCGCACAGGAATGTGTTCTGACATAGACGTAAAAGGGGTTGATCAAAAAACAAAAATTCGATACAAATTGCCAAACTAGAGGAAAATGCCTGTCTCTTCGATTTGGTTATTTTGACGAGCGTCTGATATCGCCAGACTAAGATAGACCGATGTGTACATCTTCACTTAAATACACTATTTTAAAAATCCCAATAACAATCTGCCCCCCCCCCTAGATTGTTCTGTTCCCAGATTCCTGCTTGGTTTTCCATTCCAAAGGCCGCCTTGCTTCTCTCATGCATCTCGTCCTGTAAGAATAACCCAAAAAACAAACAAACAAAACAAAACCAAAACCCATCCAAACAATTGTGTCGTGCCATAACAAACAATGCACTGTTGGTTCACTCAAGTGTGTCAATGAACCTTTCCCTGCCGCACTGTGACGTAATCGCTGACCTGTTTCTGCTCGTTTTGCCCCAGTACCCCCCTCCTGCCACACCCCTTTCTTTGTTTTTGACAATCTTTGCACACGGCATGAGAACAATAAATACTATGATCCTCCATAAAACGTGATATTGACATGGGTGGAGTTTTCATTGCAGAATTATAGCATGGAGGTTGAACGTAAAAAGTGCATTAACTCCTACAATTGGAAGAAATACCACCTCTCTCTGACTGTCTCTGTCTCTCTCTGTCTCTCTCTGTCTCTCTCTGTCTCTGTCTCTCTCTCTCCCTTTCTCTCTCTCTCCCTT
>NW_004798456.1:52563-54078 GCF_000002075.1 Aplysia californica
GTTAGATACATGTACAATAATTCGGATTCTCCTTATTGTTGGTGAATTGATAGCCTGTTCGTTACTTCCATTTACCAATTCAGCTGTAGATTGAGTTTTCCTCTCTATCGTTTACATTGCAGAGGCGTTTAGGGTTGTACAACTGAAACGAAAAGGTTTGTTCTTTTTTAAAAAAAATAATGTGAAGATAGATTAGATTTTTTTTTAAAATATCTGTCTAGATCTAGATCAAGATCTAAATTCTAGATCTAGATCTAGCCTTAAATTTCTAGATCTGTCGGTTATGGGACGTGGCCAGACATGACAATTGAACAACGTCTTGTGCGAGCTGGAAAAACACAAGGTGGCCTTATCAACCGAACACGCAAAGAATGGACTAAAATGAAATGGCTTATAGGTCCCCACATCGTCGCTCAGTATACGGATGCATTGAGAACTTTAACCGGAATTACTTGGTTACTGGCCTTCTCGCGGTGGAATCGTTGCCACTGACAGGAGGACACAGGCGAGTCGCTGGCGCCTCAAAACCAGCTGCTTCTGGTAGACGGAGGTAGACAGCCTGGGATGGCAGTTTGTCTAGGGGAAGGAAAACCCTGATTTAAAACCTCCGCGGCCTTGCGGCCATATCCATTAAGGACAAGGCTATGGAAGTAAATCCAGAGAGAAAATCCGGAGTGGAGTCCCAAAGGCGGTTGGGAGCTCAGTCCTGACTTCCTTTTGGCAACTCCTGCAGCTTTATTGGCTCCAGATGTAATGCAAAGCATTGATGTCTTTCAAGCTGGTGTGGTCACCGATAGCAGGGTCATCGTTGATTACGACTGGCTGGAAAGTACATGCTGAAACGACTGGTATGTGCTATGGCAAGGTTTCCTTTTTTTAAAAAGGACCAAGCTGTCACATTCAAGGTGATGCGTAAACCCGTGCAAATCCTGAACGACATCTTTATTTCACAATCTGAGATGTACCAGCGACTGCTTTCAATGGCCTGCGTCTGTGGTCTCCCTCGAATCTTGAATTTTCTTTACTCAAGTATGAGTTTTCACCTGTGGCTCCTGCCTTTCTATACGACTACGAGAGTAAGAGGAAAACGGACAAATCTCTCCTGGCCAATCACATCATCAACGTGTTCCCAAACATTGTTGTAAATGAGGTCAACGACAAGTCTCATTATCTGAAGTATGATGGCATCCACATGCTTCATCGTCTTAACTGGACAAAGGTTGGAACAGTGGAAACATTGTGTCAGCTATTCGTCAATTGTCTGCTCCACAACAGGACACCAAATATTGAACTTTGTGTCGTCTTTGACAGTTGTGAAACGATAACTACCAAAGCACCTGAGCAAAAGAGAAGGAAGACTGCGTACACACCACATCCAGTCGTTGATCGTCATTACAGCACAAACCTGTAGACTGACAAAGACTCGTTCCAATCTTCAAAATAAGCAAGCATTGGTGCGACTCTTAGGGTCGTCATTAGAAGAAGAGGACATTTGTATTGCTCATGCCAAAGAAG
>NW_004798456.1:54178-55836 GCF_000002075.1 Aplysia californica
AGAGAGAGAGAGAGAGAGAGAGAGAGAGAGTAAATAGTAGAGAAATGCCTGCCAGCACCAGCAGTGAACACCGACTCTTGTGTTCCCGGGACTGACAGTCTGACTGAGACAAGTTTCCTGCACTGTGGCCACATCCGCATGTACCGCGCTCTCTTCCTTTTCTCTCCATTCCTCCAGCACTCTGTCTTTCCCTGATCGTTCACCCGTCGGTGGCAGGGAGATGTTGTCTGTGACTGCTACTTCCTCCCGACCCTCCCACATTTTTCCTTTTTTCCTTCGTGTTTTGTTTGTTTTGTTTTGTCTGTCTTTTTGTCCTCGTTTTGTTTTGTCTGTCTTTTTGTCCTCGTTTTGTTTTGTCTGTCTTTTTCCCCTGCACTGAATGACCCATAGTATTATTGGTATTATTGTGCTTGTAGGTTATAGATTTCTTTTAAAACTAAAAAAATCTAATAGTTGAAAAGAAAATTCAAAAGGCAAGAAAAAAAGAAAGAAAAAAGGAGACTAATACGTCTGCGCCCATTTTCAAATTTCTGCTACAAAAACCAGAAACGAAACCAAACCAAAAACCAGAAACAACAATATTGATCATCTACGAATGCTCTGTCACAAACACAGTAATTCCTTTACTGTAAAAACATGATACAGCTGGGAGTCACACAAAACATGTGATGGAATAAAGGATTAGATATTATCATAAAGTGTAAGATATAGCGGGTTTTAAGAAGAAACATTGTGTCACGACGGGGCAGAATCAGGCGCTCGTCAACTTGCTGTTACTCTGGTAGGGTCTGGTTCAGGTATACTCTCACCAAACGTGGTCAAATTTGCTCTGTAAATAAGAAAGCCTTAGGGATTTGAAATTCATTGTTAATTTACAAGATGGCGGCCGTTTCCATAGCAACCGCTGCAGCTATACCAAAATAAAATTGTGTATCAAGAGATTTTACTATGTCTAACTTATATAATATGTACTTAGATTTGATCTTGGGCAACAAACATAGAAAATGATCCTCAAGGGTCGCTCCTCTCGTTAATCATTTTTTTTTAAACCAGTAAAATCTACACACAAATGTGTTTTTAAATAGATATAAAAAGTGTTGAGCCAAAAACAAAGAAAATTAGAAAAATATTGCCCAAGACAAATTTCTCCATGCGAGATGAACAAAGATTGTCGTATTCATTGTCGTAGTCATTGTCATTGTCACTGTCATTGTCTTAACCAAATCGTCCCCGTTACGTTCAGTGGCCGAGTGAGTATTGAATTGAGAGTTACACAATCCATAATGTCAAGCAAATGCCGGTGACACATAGTTTAGATGGGAGGTCATTGGGGTGAGTTCTTGAGCTTCTCACGACAACCCTAGGCGGGAAAACCTCAACCGGGCTCTGCACATGGCGACCAGCACTGGCGGGTTTGTGACATTGGTCTGTACTGTTGTAACAATATTGTGTCGTTGACATTCTTTGTACAATGTATACTGTATTATTTGTTCGTTTAATTAGGTATTCATGAGGGTAGCTTTGCCGTTAATTGTAACCTACATAAACCGGCGGGGAGCAATCAAGTTTAATCTACTATTGTTATTAATTATTTATACTTTGTTAGTGAGCGATATCGCCAAGGTTGGCCATCACTGCAGTAGGCGCTGACCCCCCCC
>NW_004798456.1:55936-57190 GCF_000002075.1 Aplysia californica
CGGCATAGGTGGGTGCTCACTTTGTGTGTGTGTGTGTGGGGGGGGTTGTGTCAGTGTGTCATGTGTCAATGTGTCGTGTGTCAATGTGTCGTGTGTCAATGTGTCAGTCCATGTGTCGTGTGTCAGTGTGTCAGTCCATGTGTCGTGTGTCAAGGTGTCAGTCCATGTGTCAATGTGCCGTGTGTCAATGTGTCAGCATGTCAGTGTGTCGTGTGTCAATGTGTCAGCGTGTCAGTGTGCCATGTGTCACGTGTTAATGTGTCGTTTGTTATGTTTCAGTGTGTCTTGTGTCAATGTGAAGGTGTGTCATGTGTTCATATGTCAGAGTGTCATGTGTCAGTGTGAAGATGTGTGATCTGACACTGTGTCATGTGTTCATGTGTCACGTGTCAGTGTGTCAATGTGTCAGTCAGTGTGTCATGTGTCAATGTGAAGGTGTGTCATGAGTCAATGTGTCAATGTGTCCCGTGTCAGAGTATCATGTGTCAGTGTATCATGTGTCAGTGTATCATGTGTCAGTGTATCATGTGTCATGTGTCTATGTGTCATGTGGCAATGTGTCATGTTTTAATGTTTCAGTGTGTCTTGTGTTAGTGTGTCATGTGTTGTGTGTCATGTTTCAATGTACCATGTGTCAGTGTGTCATAGTTCAATGTGTCATATGTCAATGTACCATGTGTCAATGCACCATGTGTCATGTGTCGTGTGTCATGTGTCAATGCACCATGTGTCGTGTGTCATGTGTCAATGTACCATGTGTCAATTTACCATGTGTCAGTGTGCCATGTGTCACTGTACCATGTGTCGTGTGTCATGTGGCAATGTACCAAGTGTCGTGTGTCATGTGTCAATGTACCAAGTGTCATGTGTCAATATACCAAGTGTCGTGTGTCATGTGTCAATGTACCATGTGTCAATGTACCAAGTGTCATGTGTCAATGTACCAAGTGTCATGTGTCATGTGTCAATGTGTCTCCCCCAGGTTTACCTAACGGCACTGTGGTCATCTCGGACGGCGTGCTCTCCGCGGGGCTGGAACCTGTGTACCGTACAGTAGGTGTCTGTCTGTCTGTCTGTCTGTCTGTCTGTCTGTCTGTGTACCGTACAGTAGGTGTCTGTCTGTCTGTGTACCGTACAGTAGGTGTCTGTCTGTCTGTCTGTCTGTCTGTCTGTCTGTCTGTGTACCGTACAGTAGGTGTCTGTCTGTCTGTGTACCGTACAGTAGGTGTCTGTCTGTCTGTCTGTCTGTCTGTC
>NW_004798456.1:57290-59130 GCF_000002075.1 Aplysia californica
CGTGTGTCATACAGCAGGGTTACGGTAACTACACACGTGTGTCATACAGCAGGGTTACGGTAACTACACACGTGTGTCATACAGCAGGGTTACGGTAACTACACACGTGTGTCATACGGTAACTACACACGTGTGTCATACGGTAACTACACACGTGTGTCCTAGGAGATGAGATAGGAGATGAGATTGTACTTCTGAACCGCTCAATGATATGATGAAATGGTCCCAAGTTATGCCTCAATCTCCCCCCATTTCCCTGACAATCCATCTTTCCCTGACAATCCATCTTTCCCTGACAATCCAACTTTCCCTGACAATCCATCTTTCCCTGACAATCCATCTTTCCCTGACAATCCAACTTTCCCTGACAATCCATCTTTCCCTGACAATCCATCTTTCCCTGACAATCCACCTTTCCTCTTTCCCTGGCACAGATTCGCTGCCTGCCCCGCCAACCAACTTAGAACTGGACTACGTGGACACCCACGTGGCGGTGATCTCGTTTGAGCCGACCCGCTGGGTACAAGAGCCGGGGGCGCTGCGCTACGTGGTGCAACTTCGCACGGGCCGGACGGGAGGCTTTGTGGACGTGGTGCGACTCTTTGGCTTTGTTCACTCCCTTCTTTCTCTACCCAGAGTTGTTCTGTTCAGCATGTTATCTCTGTGATAACTCTGAGTGTATCATGTATGATAACTGTGAACTTATGATGATGTGTGATGTATGATGTATGATGTGTGATGTATGATGTATGATAACTGTGAACTTATGATGATGTGTGATGTGTGATGTATGATGTATGATAACTGTGAGTGTATGATCTATGATGTATGATGTGTGATGTATGGTGTGTGATGTATGATGTGTGATAACTGTGAGTGTATGATGTATGATAACTGTGAGTGTATGATGTATGATGTGTGATAACTGTGAGTGTATGATGTATGATGTATGATATCTGTGAGTGTATGTTGTATGATGTGTGATGTATGATAACTGTGAGTGTATGATGTGTGATGTATGATGTGTGATAACTGTGAGTGTATGATGTATGATAACTGACTGTGAGTGTATGATGTATGATGTATGATAACTGTGAGTGTATGATGTATGATTTGTGATGTATGATGTGTGATGTATGATGTGTGATAACTGTGAGTGTATGATGTATGATGTGTGATGTATGATGTATGATAACTGTGATGTATGATGTGTGATGTATGATGTATGATGTATGATGTGTGATGTATGATAACTGTGAGTGTATGATGAAGTGTGATGTATGATGTATGATGTATGATAACTGTGAGTGTATGATGATGTGTGATGTGTGATGTATGATGTATGATAACTGTGAGTGTATGATTTTTGATGTGTGATGTATGATGTGTGATAACTGTGAGTGTATGATGTATGATAACTGTGAGTGTATGATGTATGATGTGTGATGAATGGTGTATGATGTATGATGTATGATAACTGTGAGTGTATGATGTATGATGAATGGTGTATGATGTATGCTAACTGTACGATGTATGACGTGTGATAACTGTGAGTGTATGATGTATGATGAATGGTGTATGATGTATGCTAACTGTACGATGTGTGATGTATGATGTGTGATGTATGATGAATGGTGTATGATGTATGCTAACTGTATGATGTATGATGTGTGATGTACGATGTACGACGTGTGATGTATGATGTGTGATGTATGATGAATGGTGTATGATGTATGCTAACTGTATGATGTATGATGTGTGATGTACGATGTATGATGTGTGATAACTGTGAATGTATGATGTATGATGAATGGTGTATGATGTATGCTAACTGTACGAT
>NW_004798456.1:59230-60384 GCF_000002075.1 Aplysia californica
GGGGGGGGGGAGTCCGGCAGCTCTCTGCTAGCAGCTTTTGTACAGTCGTACAGGGATGTCGTGTACCTGCCCTTGTCTTCTCATAAACATTCTTGTCCTTCTCACAAGGCTGCCCAGTTTTCTTCTATTTTCCTTTTTTCTGTTCTATTCTATTCCTTTTTTCTTTTCTTTTCTTTTCTGTTCTTTCCTTTCCGTTTCTTTCTTTTCTTTTCATTCTTTTTCTTCTTTTTTTGGGTCATTTCCTCTTCTTTTTTGTATATTTGCTTTATGTTGGATTATTTGTTTATTTTTAAAATATTTTTTTCTTTTCTTTGTCAAGCTTTCTATTCCATATGAGCGACATTGAGACGAGGAGTTTCTCTTTACAGTAAACATTGAAGAAAAAAGAAAGTTTATTTTTGTCATTATTTTAGGATCACTTACATTACTGAAGATCTAGACACTGCCGTCAGTTCTTTCTCTGGATTAAAAAACAATATTTCCACTTTATTTCAATATTTTGTGTGTGCCCCGCACGCTCTCGTGACCTAACCTGACGCTGTTGCGCCGTAAAACTCTCCCCAAGCCAAAGCTTCCAGGTACAGGTTGTTTTTTCTGACATTTCTCGGAACACTCTGTTAGTTTTATTTGAGAGACATCGTGGTGAAATCAGGCGCTCGTCGTCAAAATGATGACATTGAAGGAACCGGCAGTTTCCTGGCCGTTGGGCAATTGTTTTCTTTCTAACTTCATTTTTTGGCTCAAAACCTTTTACGTCTATTTTTAAAAAATGCTGTATTAATTTTACAGAAAAACATTTTTTTAAGGCACAAAAAAAAGTAAATGTTTATGTTCTAAGAACTCTCAAGCTATGTAAGTTACCAAACTGTGGCGGCCATTCTCTCAATAATTATATTTCTGAAACCAGGCGACTTCAATTCAACATAGATGAGTATTTTTACCACCTAAAGCAACGCAAATGAACAGGCTTTAAGATGCTACCAATAACTCAATTTTCCCCATTATTGAGGAGCGCCAGATTCCACCAGTCTGTGTCACAGGTGTGTCGTAATGTGCCACTTTGTGGAAGGTGGTGGCTTCAGTGCCAGTAGGATCGTCACCTGTATCAGTATACTAGTGAGTTTGTGTGTGTGTGTGTGTGTGTGTGTGTGTGT
>NW_004798456.1:60975-61849 GCF_000002075.1 Aplysia californica
GTCAGTATGTTCATGTATCTATCTACGTATGTCAGTATGTTCATGTATCTATCTACGTATGTCTGTATGTTCATGTATCTATCTACGTATGTCTGTATGTTCATGTATCTATCTACGTATGTCAAGATGTTCATGTATCTATCTACGTATCTACTTACGTAATCGCTTTCTCTTTGGTTGGAAAGTCAGCATGTTCATCACATAGTTTATCAATGCAACATGTTAGGGGTGTTAAATCCTTACACTTATGGGTGGTTGGTGGGTGCTCTGGTGTAGTTTGCTCCTTCTTTCCTCTCAAACATCTATCATCCTTATCTCTCCTCCTTCTTTCCTCTCAAACATCTATCATCCTTATCTCTCCTCCTTCTTTCCTATCAAACATCTATCATCCTTATCTCTCCTCCTTCTTTCCTATCAAACATCTATCATCCTTATCTCTCCTCCTTCTTTCTTATCAAACATCTATCGTCCTTATCTCTCCTCCTTCTTTCCTCTCAAACATCTCTCATCCTTATTTCTCCTCCTTCTTTCCTCTCAAACATCTCTCATCCTTATCTCTCCTCCTTCTTTCCTCTCAAACATCTATCGTCCTTATCTCTCCTCCTTGTTTGTTTATGTTCTAGTCAACTTGTAGAACCTGTGTGTGGCGCAAGGGATGGAAGATGTTTGTCTCCCACCAAACGTAAGTCCGTCGTCTGGCTTCCTTCTCCCCCAGAGTGTTGCCAGGACAGAGGTATGCCAGAGATCTGCTGGCGCGGCTGTCAGTACCGGCCCGACATGACAGCCTACTACTCCGACAAACTGGACAGCTGCTACGCTCACATCGGCACTGTTCTTACTTGTGCTTCAGGTGATCATACGTGCTCACTCACAC
>NW_004798456.1:62010-63348 GCF_000002075.1 Aplysia californica
CGGTCACCTGTACAAACAGACACCTGTACAAACAGACACCTGTACAAACAAACACCTGTACAAACAGACACCTGTACAAACGGCCACCTGTATAATACGGCCACCTGTACAAACAGACACCTGTACAAACAAACACCTGTATAATACGGCTGCCTGTACAAACGGCCACTTTCCATTTCCCCACTTGCTCTTTTTCCCTATATAACCACGGAATTTTACACTCCTAGAAGCGGAACTCCTCTCTTCGCGATCGCTGATTCGCTGAGAGGAATTGAAACGACAACATGGCGGCCATGTGAGGGCAGCTTTGGCTGCGCCGTAGATCTACAGCGAGGCTTGGCGTTGCTATGCACGCTGATGCTAGTGGTAGGGCTTGGTAGACATCCTTACATCAGTATTTTAAAACTTTCTTCGAAGAGGAAATATTGTGAAATAGTCTAATACATTTTTATTGCCTACAATATGTCATAATTGGCGATGTTACAATGTTTTTGTATTTGTATTATTGGGGGTTTTTAAATGATGGGATGGGGATCTAGATCTAGATCTTCACACTCACAATACACTTGATAACAGCAATAGGCTGATTATGAACATTATTAATTCTGTTGACCAAATATCTCGATCTAGTCTTGATTAGTACTACGATAAAGGGGACGCGGAAACTACCATGCTCACGACAATTACTTGTGTGTAGAACTTACCGGTCACCGGTACAGCGCGGACGCGGCCACCTTATTTGATCAACCCACTGTCACATTTATCAGCTTCAGGTGGCCAGGCGTGGTCACTCATTGCCCGACGCTTTGTCCAAAATTTTGAATCGGCCCCTGACGCTGTGGACGGGCCGTCATAATTCGTTCACCTGTCGGTATTGTCAGTCCCTCCAATGACTGTTTACCCAAGTTGACCAATGGGTAGGTCTACCAATCAATTTCCAACTGCTGGTGAGGGAAACGTGTGATCCGTCATAACCTATAGCTATAAGCCCCGCCCACAACTCAGGCACAAATCGTGTGTGAGGTGACTGGTCACTGTTTTGTTTACCTCATCTGTAACAAAGTAATAATGGACGTTGACGTGAACTTGTGATAGAAGCGTCGCTCGTTCTCCGAGTGGTGGCGACCCGTGTGTTTGTTTTACCATGGCACTCGGTCTTCATCGTCTTACTTACAGAATATTTCGTTTAGTTTACCACGGCACTCGGTCTTCATCGTCTTACGTACATACTTTGTCTTACGTACATACTTTGTCTTACGTACATACTTTGTCTTACTTACAGAATAGTTCGTTTAGTTTACCCTTGCAAAAAATCCGCACACAAAAACAAAGCTAACA
>NW_004798456.1:63448-66729 GCF_000002075.1 Aplysia californica
CCCCTCCCATGTTTTCCACTTTCTCACACTCTTCATTGTAAAAAAAAACTTCATCCTGATCCATGGTGTTGCCTTTCCCGAACCAGTGCTGTAAATATCAAGCTTAATCTACCTCTCGCTGTTGGAAGTTCAGATGGCCGAATGGACAGCGTGTCAGCGTTTGAAGTCACACAACTTTACTATTTACATTTTATGAGCGTGGGAACGATGTGGTAGGTGGCACTACCAGGAGGGGGGTGGGGTGGTAGGTGGCACCACCAGGACGGGGGGAGGTGGTAGGTGGCACTACCAGGACGGGGGGAGGTGGTAGGTGGCACCACCACGTCATAAATGCCCTAGGAGTCTGCTGACTAGAGCATTGTGCGGAAAAGGACGGCATTATGTCCTTGCTACGGGTGGGATCCGGTAACAATTCCTCCCTGTGCTCCCAGGGTAGGTCCTTGGACCTGGAGTGCTGACATCGGAGGTATTGGGCCGCACTCTAGAGAACCACAAAACCACGTAGACTTTTTAATACTGCAAAAATGAAACTCACTACATGGACAAAAACATGGTGTGTAACCCTGAACAAAGAAAAGTCTTCTGCTACACTCTTCACTCTCAGCCAGGCTGAGCCAAAAAACCTTACATTGGACAAACCCCCCCTAAAGTCTGAGAATCAACAGAAGTATCTTGGAATAATCTTTGTTGACAAGCGTCTCACATGGAAATAACACATTCACAATGCAGAAACTAACCCTATCTGTACGTCGTGTTTTACTATCGTATCTATACGATGTGGGGAACTCTGTGCCACCACTTAACCCTATCCGTACGCCGTGTTTTACTATCGTATCCATACGATGTGGGGAACTCTGTGCCACCATTTACCAAAGAGGAAATTTACTCGTTAATCCGATCCGTACGCTTTAGGCTACATAGATTCTACCAGTCTGTCAAAATGATTTTATGTAGAAATCCTGAAACTTTCACCGAGATCTTGGCACTAGAAGTACATTGTATTCTGTCCCCGTCGTTTCATGAAAACAAAATATTTGAAACTATGCAAACTGAGCCCAAAAATGTGAAATTATGCTATTCTGTTAATTTTAACAAAGAATGATAAAGGAAAATAATCAGAAATTATGTTTTTAAAAAATGATCAAATTTCACTTAATTATGCGGGGTGCAGAAAACCACGGGGACAGGGTAGTGGCAACCTTGTTGCATTCTTTAATGTCAGCCCTTTTTTAAAACCCTTGTTGCATTCTTTAATGTCAGCCCTTTTTTAAAACCCTTGTTGCATTCTTTAATGTCGTCAGCCCTTTTTTAAAACCCTTGTTGCATTCTTTAATGTCGTCAGCCCTTTTTTAAAAACCCTTTCAGCCTCAGCCATGTTTGTGCACTAGTGCCAGCCAGTACAGCAGTACTTTTGTGTACTTGAGCAAAAGAGGCGTGCATTCTACCAGTATCGTTATTATGAGGTTTGGACAATAACATTTTACATTGTTTAAAGGTAAATCAGCAAACAATTATATGAGGAAAATTAAACTTTAATTACGTTAGCTAATTTTGAAGAATCTCTTCCTAATCATCATCAATAAGCCGTCAGGCTCGTAACTGACTGAAAGGTCATGGGTTCAAACCTGAGGTTGTACATCTTTGTTAGTTGTAGTAGAGGTTTTGCGGCGCTCGCAACTGCATAAGGTCATAGGAGCGCCAGAGGATTAGAGGTTTTACAAGAGAGAAACAAACATGAAAAAAGAAGAAGGGGAGATAAGGACGATAGATGTTTGATAGGACAGAAGAAGCAAACCACACCACAGCACCCGCCAACCACCCACGGCTGTATTCTTGTGAAAACCGTTTCCAACAAATGGGAATGGGTACCCACCCAGCTACCTATAAACAGCAAAAGATCTTGTCAGTTTGTTAGTGTTTGCTTGCACAATCAGCTGCTTGCACTGTATGCTTCCAAGGAAGCCGGGATCGTTTCTGAGATTTCTAGGATCTGCTTGGGCAACAACAGTTGTAAAATATTAGTTGTCCAGCATAAATTCTATCTATGCACTATGGACATGGAAAAGCAATGACATGTATTATTATTACTATTACTATCACGTTTACTATCCATTATCATTGTTATTATCAGGTCCCAATGTTGATGCATACAAATAACATGGGTAAAATAACTAAGCAAAATAAATCAGTCAACACAACTCCTCTTTGTTTGTTTTGGTAAGTTTTACAGCTCTTGCAACACAATCAGGTCATGTAGGCCTAAGTGTTGAAGATTCGAGTAGGTGTTACAAGAGAGTAACATAACAACATACACAGAAAAGACAAGGAGAAATAAGATGTTTGATGTTTGATGAGAAAGAAGGAGCAAACCACACCAGAGCACCCGTCAACCACCCAGAGAAATTCTTTTATCGAGTAGCTTCAGTTTGCTGAGAGGTTGAATCCCGCTTAAATAGGGGTTGACCTTGAATGTCCCGGGTTCTCCTCCCTTTGGCTGGACAGTGCTGTAAAACATTCCAATAACTGTCCACTCACTTTGTCAAACACACACTGACAACACGGACAGACAGACGCACACACTGACAACAGACTGCCAGACACACACACTGACAACACGGACAGACAGATACACACACTGACAACACGGACAGACAGACACACACACTGACAACACGGACAGACAGACGCACACACTGACAACAGACTGCCAGACACACACACACTTGCCACAGTCTAGCAGGGCAGAGCAAAAAGACAAGGCAGACACAGACGTGTGGAAATCTGACACTGAAGTGTAATAAAATAGATCTGGGTGGGGCAGGAATCCTGGGGGGGAGGGCAGTCAACGACCAGGCAAAAACCTCACACAGTGGGCTCACTGACACTCCCCACCACACACGCACATACATGCGCACACACACACACACACACACACACACACACACACACACACACACACACACACGCACACACACACACACACACAACATTTTTGTTAATCACCAGGGTACAGAATGTCCACCATCCACTGACCCGTTTCCCCAGTGTTGGATTTGACCTGACTGAAAACTTTCTATGACAAGAGCACGGTGAGCAGACGTAACACTTGGACGGTAAACCTTCCCACATCAATACATGAACAACCATCATGATGAACCATTGTTTTGGGGAAGGGGGGGGGGGAATTTTTTACTTTAAAAACTTAAAAAAAGGTGGGTAGACTGAAGCAGAAGAAGAAGAAGAAGAAGAAGAAGAAGAAGAAGAAGAAGAAGAAGAAGAAG
>NW_004798456.1:67633-68701 GCF_000002075.1 Aplysia californica
TACAATACTCAAGTCAAACATACAATACTCAAGTCAAACATACAATACTCAAGTCAAACATACAATACTCAAGTCAAACATACAATAGTCAATTCAAACATACAATACTCAAGTCAAACATACAATAGTCAAGTCAAACATACAATAGTCAAGTCAAACATACAATAGTCAAATCAAACATACAATAGTCAAATCAAACATACAATAGTCAAATCAAACATACAATAGTCAAACATGCAATAGTCAAGTCAAACATAAAATAGTCAAACACACAATAGGCACACACACACACACACACACACACACATGTACCGGTACACACATCTACAAATAGTCAAACACACAATAGGCACACACACACACACACACACACACACATGTACCGGTACACACATCTACAAATAGTCAAACATACAATAGGCACACACACACACACACACATGTACCGGCACACACATGTACAAATTCTGCACACTCCTCCACACAAGTGGGGGTTTTTTTCCAGCTTACAGTTCCTCAAAATAATTTCAGCAAAAACACACGCAGCAACATAAAAAAGTGGTTTCAACGCTGTACACAAGTGGAGGAACGGAGCTGATAAGCTAGTGACACAGACACACTCACAGACACTTCTCCTCCTTATCTCTCCCCCATCTTATCTTTACATGCAGCTCTCAGGAAACACTAGCAAACTTTTTGCCACCTGTCTGTGGCACAAGTTGTGTAAGACTTTTACCACAACAAAGACACACAAGTTCTGTTTTGTTTTAGTAGAGGTTTTATTGCGCTCGCAACTGCATAAGGTCATATGAGCGCCAAAAGATTAGAGGTGTTGCAAGAGAGTAACAAACATAAAAAAGAAGAAGGGGAGATAAGGACGATAGATATTTGATAGGAAACAAGAAGCAAACCACACCAGAGCACCCGCCAACCACCCACACACAAGTTCTGTAAGACTTTCACCACAACAAAGACACACAAGTTGTGTAAGACTTTCACCACAACAAAGACACACAAGTTGTGTAAGACTTTCACCACAACAAAGACACACAAGTTGTGTAAGACTTT
>NW_004798456.1:68801-74480 GCF_000002075.1 Aplysia californica
TGCCCCCCTGGCAACAATAATAAAATAACACAAACATAAATGCAAAATAATAACATGAGCGGACCATGGCGTTAGGTGGACAATCGTCTTTACATATAACAACAGTGGGGGGGTTTCAGGGGGGCTTGCCCTCATGGCAACAAAAATTTAAAAAACCCCCACACATTTTTATTTATATATTTATATATCATTTATGTTAAACAATAACATGGACCATGGCGGTAAGTGGACAATCAGGGAAATTAGACTTGAAGCCTTGCTTCGCAGCACTCGCTGAGTTGAGAGCACGACCGAGCGGGATGATAATAATTATGCAAACGAGGGTGCACATCTCTCGTCCCCCATTGTATTTGGCCGGACCAGGAGGGGGGGGGGGTGTGTAAGCCTAGCAGAGTCGCGAGGAAAGAAGAATAGTGGACCACGTGATTAGATCGGCCAATTAGCATCAAGGTATCAGGTCGTGGGTCAAAAGGTACGGTGGCATGGTGGTGATGACTGAAAAACCTGGTGAGAGACCTCAGTCGGTAGTTGGCAGTCGAATGGTGAGGACGTAGTAAACTGAGTAGTTGAGTGAGAGGGGGAGCTCTGAAATAGCGGACCACTATGTCCGGCCGGCGGTAAAGTACAATCTTACCATTTTATCTTTCAATATTTCATAAAACTTCATTTGTGATAAAATTAATTTCAAAGGTTTTCTAAAGTATAGCGCACCTCGCACAATTAGCCTACCTGCTCTCTAGATCTAGATATCTACCTAACTTCTGAGACTGAGACAAGACACTCAAATATTCAGTGTTTTTAGGTTGCACAGATTTATTTTCTAGGCCCTTTTTCGGTAGTTCCCGCCCCGCAATTGTTATAACGCGGGTTTTGGCCCCAAGAGTAGGGGGGTTTCAGGGCAAAAGCCCCCCTGACCTAATAAAAAATAAGGTGGGGGGATTCTCCCCCCCTGAATTTTACCATAATTTGATTTGATGTTTTGCAGTTGTTAGGTTTGATATCTTAGCTCGCCGCGGATCAAACGTATAGATCTAGATCTCGATGTAGATCTAGAATCTAAAGGTGATGACCTTTATTGCCTGCCCAACCACTCTGATAAAGTGAAACACCGTTAATTTTAAAAAATTGCATGATCACTGCCATTTAATCAGTTGTCGTTGAGAAGATCCACTGATCAATGTCATGTCAATGAAGATTTTCAGAAGGGATGTTACTGGCTGCTACACTCTAATGATCCACGAAAACAGACAGTCCCGACCCCAAGCGCCGCATTCTGTGTTACAGCCATAGATCTAAAATCTAGACGACACTCAAACTCAAATAAAGGGATGCTCGCCGGTATGTGAATGAATGAAATGAGAGTGACTGAATCTGGAACTGAAAATGAATGAAATCTGAACGGGTTTTTTTTAAAATAGGCATTCAAAGTCTTACTTGTCTCAGATCTACAGGTCCATTCACATCACAATTTTCTTTAATCCAAATAGAATAGAAGTCCATCTCACCTGCGGTTGTACACTAAATCCCAGTATTTAGTGCATAGTAAATATTTTTTAACTGAATATGTACTGAATTTCCTTGTTTACTAATGTGAACGCCGACATTTTTATAAACAATGCTCCCATGCGCATGTGCACCAGGAAGTTGTCTAGCTTGAGACACCAAAAAACTCTCTCACAATTAGTAACGAGACAATAATGAAAAAGGAAGTTTCCGTTTCCTGTTGTAATGCCAAATAAACTTTACTTAATGTGGGTATTTTTAAGCAGTTTTGAACAAATTCTTTTTCACTAATTCCTCAAGTAAATTCAGTATCCTGGCAAAATTTCAATTTCTATCTTTCTACTAGATCTAATGCTTTTGGGGATTACAAAATTAGAAATACATATTTTCGTCTTGGACTGAATCCTCTTTCATATTTATTTTGACAAATTTTGATCACTTCCGAAAACCTGGCATACACGAACGGTTACTGAGTTTGACCTCCCCTGTATCTCCCTTTCGTGACAGCACGTTCACATTTCGCAAACCCAGACTTACCTGGTTATTCCATAGGCCTACTCTTCCTCAAAGTGCAGCATGTCTGGAATTATCCGCAATACACTGACAAAGATTGTGCCAACAGTCCAGTCCCAGGTGATGTCAAAGGCAACTGTCATCTCAGCACCACCCAAGAACCCGATGTCATTCGCAGTGAGTATGAATATGAATTGCTTGTAACTCAAGCCTAAACCAAGTCCAAGTAGATCTAGATTCTAGATCTAGATTCTAGATCTAATGTAGATTCTAGATCTCTAGAGTCTAGATCTAGATGTAGAAATCTAGATCCTAGTCTAGAAATCTAGATCCTAGTCTAGAAATCTAGATCCTAGATCTAGATCTAGATATAGATCTAGATCTAACTACTAACTGTTCTACTTACTTACCCTACGCTAGAGACCAGGCTTACGCACTAGCCTAGATGAAAATAAATGAAACTCAGCAACCAATCAGAGGAAAGGTTAAACTAAAGACATGCCAGCGTACAATCCCGAACGATTTCTAGAACCGGAGATATTGCCGTGTTTGTGCAAATATCCTCTGCGGGTTCATCGCCGACCACACAGGCGCCCCACATGTCTTCTTTATTGCTGTAAAATTTCAGATCTCTGCGTTTAGTACATTATTTGCAACTCCGCGTTCTGAATAGCTCCCGTGCTATTTGAAACGCCAGTACTAGATCTAGAATCTAGATCTAGATGTAGATCTAGATCTAGTAGCCATCGTTTCTAATGATAATATTGTAGTTCTGCCTGAATTGTGGAAGCTTTCTCAGTTTTTTAATAGGAAACCTCTATTCTCATCCGGGGCGAGAATAGTGCAGGCGAGTCTTTTGGCTATTCTCACCCGGTGCGCGTTCACCGTTATAGCCTAGATCTAGGCCAACCAATTTTGCTTTCACCCTAAACCACAGAAGTCTACACTGTGATAACAGAAAAATTGTAGAATTCTGTGCTGTGCCGTGAACAAACGTTACATTACTACTGTTAGGGCAGCCTACTAAAAGCGTACAATTTTGTCTGTGGGAAGTGGAAAGAGAGAGAGAGAGAGAGGAGTAGCGCGAGAACTTCCGGGCAAAACAAAATGGTGACCCGCGTAGTTCGGCTCGATTCGAAAAGTTAAATAGCCGTTGCATCTTTGTAGACAACCAAATTAATTTACTTTTGTGTTTTAACATAATTTTTAAACTTTGTTTTGGTCAATTTGATCGTCCACACCGATAGACAGTGTTCAGAAAGAGATAAAGAGAGAGAAGAGTGGAGGAGTAGATCTTGCGAGAACTTCCGGGCAAAACAAAATGGCGACCCCCGTAGTTCGGCTCGATTCGAAAAGTGAAATAGCCATAGCATCTTTGTAGTCGATCAAATTAGCTTACTTTTGTGTTATAAAGTAATCTTTTCTTTGCCTTTATCCATTTGATCATCCACATCGATAAAAAGTATTCCGAAATTAGGAAAAACAGGTCTTGTTTCACACCGGGTGAGAATAGCCTACGGTGGCAAGTCTCACCCGGGGTGAGAGGTCGATCGTATTTCTGCCTTTTTGATAAACCTCCTAGGATTTGACTCCTTTTTTTATGACGTTGTCTTATTCCGATCAATATTGGGTAGATCTAGATCTAGAAAAATGTAGAATCTAGATCTTGATCTAGATTAGATCGAACAATTGTTTCTGACATTGTTTGCACAAAAGTAGACGTCTTGTTCATCTCTCATAATCATAATCATTTGAGTTAGAGGTTTTTTTTTGGAGCAAGTTTAAGTCGAAAGACGCTTGGATAACAATAACAAGACGGGGCAACTCGAACTGTAAGTTAGGCCTAGAGAACGTATACAAGCTGTCTACTGTCTACGTTCTCTAAGTCTAATGTTCAGTGCTTCCAAGTGTGGCATCGAATCCCGGTCCCGAAATTTTTTTTTTTTCCTTCTGAGCCTAAAATAAAAAAAATAATAAAAAAATTAGACTCACAGACCAAGGAATATCACTACTGAACTTTGACCAGGCCTAAATTGGTAAAAGGAAAAGTATATAGGCTATACTAAGGCCTACTTTGTACAG
This sequence comes from Aplysia californica, assembly GCF_000002075.1. Taxonomy (NCBI): domain Eukaryota; kingdom Metazoa; phylum Mollusca; class Gastropoda; order Aplysiida; family Aplysiidae; genus Aplysia; species Aplysia californica. The sequence goes on from NW_004798456.1 coordinate 72,900, forward strand.
AGCTCCTCTTGGGGACAAAACCAGAACGTGCATGCTTCATCACTACATAAAAAAACTACAAAGCAACAAGATATAATTATGGGAACAATTTGTTGGTCAGTCGAACAGAGGACAACAAGAAAAAAAAAAAAAAGCGTCCATGACTGGGATCGAACCCACGCCAAAAAAATAATGATTTGACTTCAAGTGCAGACGCGCTGTCACTTCGGCCATCAGAACTTCCGATAACGATGTGCATATTTTATAAAGCTTGATATTTTACACACTGCGACACGGCGTTTTATTTAGCACTGGCGCTGATCGCAACGCGGCGTTGCAAATAGGCACTTCCATAAAAATATGGGGGGTTTCAGTCAGGTTTAATTAGGTTGGGGGGTATGCCCTCCTGAAACCCGGTTTGATTGATAAAAGACATCTCTGACTCTCCTTTAGATAAAACATGGATACCAAGTATAAAGTCAGTATCCATATGTACATAATAATCAGTGTCTATATGAAACGAGAATTCATGATTGCTGGTTCATAATTTTCAGCGTATATTTTATCTATGATTTTATTTGTGTAATGTTTTTATCCCTCCCGTTTGATGACACAATTTACTTTTGGCCTGGATCTAGATCAGATCATTTCATTTAGTAGAGCAGACATTTTCGAAGGCGGGCTTCGGCCTGTCATGAGGGTCGACCCTGACCGAGGAGAGGGATAGAATATAACTATATAACATCATTTCATCCCATCAGTGAGAATGACAGAACTTGATGGAGCTTGTCTCCAAGGATCCGAAATGGCTCTGTTTATATTTTCTTTATTCAGTGAATTTTGTGTTTTCTTCAAATTGTTGGTTTGAACTTTCAATTTTGCTGTGTATGCAATGATTAATGATGCCATGTTTCTGTCAAACTGAAAGCAAGGTCTGACAAACATTAGCATAGTCGCTGGGTAATGCTGGTGGGTGGTAGGTGGGTGCTCTGGTGTGGGTTACTCCTTCTTTCCTGTCAAATTAAATTATTTATCGCTCTTTTATCTCTACTTTTCTTTGTACTGTAACATGGATAGATAGCTCCAATTTGTTGGGACCGGCCTCGGTAATTCGATTTTACAAAGATAAAGAATAAGAAAAAACGGGACCGCGGGCACAGTTGGACAGTTCGTGATTTCGAGTCTTTTGTGTTGAACCTATCCGTGTTCTACTGTGACTGTATGTCAACGTTACTGTTGTGGGACGTCCATCCCAAGTCTGTCTGTCTGTCATGTTGTGTGAGATGGGAAATATCTCAGCGTAACTGTTGGGCTACTTTGTCACCTCCCCGGCCAGTCCCACAGATTTGATCTCACAGCGGACGCCACTTTGCCTCGGTATTTAGTCTCTTCCTTTCCCAAGTCCTTCTTACTATCCAACACTTTGTCGACCTTGGGCTATTGCTGGTGCGGTGGCCCAACTGTAGGCCAAACAAGTACAGTGGTGGTGAGGACTTGGGCTATTGCTGGTGCGGTGGCCCAACTGTAGGCCAAACAAGTACAGTGGTGGTGAGGACTTGGGCTATTGCTGGTGCGGTGGCCCAACTGTAGGCCAAACAAGTA
>NW_004798456.1:74580-75889 GCF_000002075.1 Aplysia californica
CACACACGGGTGAGACAACATGACACAAGACACACACACGGGTGAGACAACATGACACATACACACACGGGTGAGACAACATGACACAAGACACACACACGGGTGAGATAACATGACACATGACACACACACACAGGGGTGAGACAACATGACACAAGACACACACACGGGTGAGACAACTTGACACACACGGGTGAGACAACATGACACATACGGGTGAGACAACATGACACATGACACACACACAAACAACATGAGACAAGACACACACACGGGTGAGACAACATGACACAAGACACACACACGGGTGAGATAACATGACACATGACACACACACACAGGGGTGAGACAACATGACACAAGACACACACACGGGTGAGACAACTTGACACACACGGGTGAGACAACATGACACATACGGGTGAGACAACATGACACATGACACACACACAAACAACATGAGACAAGACACACACACGGGTGAGACAACATGACACAAGACACACACACGGGTGAAACAACATGACACATGACACACACACGGGTGAGACAACATGACACAAGACACACACACGGTTGAGACAACAGGACACATGACACACACGGGTGAGACAATATGACACAAGACACACACACGGGTGAGACAACATAACACACACTGTTGAAACAACATGACACAAGACACACACACGGGTGAGACAACATGACACACACACGGGTGAGACAACATGACACACACGGTTGAAACAACATGACACAAGACACACATACGGGTGAGACAACATGATACATGACACACACGGGTGAGACAACATGACACATACACAAACAACATGACACACACATGGGTGAGAAAACATGACACATGACACATACACAAACAACATGACACACCCACGAGATCATTCACTGCCCGCACCAAATCCATCCATGTGCTTATCTATCCCCGTGGTTTTATTCACCCCGCAGAATTCAGCAAAATTTGATCATTTTTTTTGCATAATTTCGGATTATTTCCCTTTATCATTCTTTGTTAAAATGAACAGAATCGCATAATTTCACATTTTTGGGCTCAGTTTGCAGTTTCAGAATTTTTCTTGCACAAAACAACGGTGACAGGCTTACATAACTGGGCGCAAACAGATCTCTTACACCTGTGTCCTGACACACACAGAAACAACATGACACATACAGAAACAACATGACACACACAGAAACAACATGACACATGACACACACAGAAACAACATGACACACACAGAAACAACATGACACACACAGAAACAACATGACACACACAGAAACAACG
>NW_004798456.1:76536-77770 GCF_000002075.1 Aplysia californica
ACCTCCACTGACTGTCACTGACGTCACATAACCTCCACTGACTGTCACTGACGTCACATAACCTCCACTGACTGTCATTGACGTCACATAACCTCCACAGACTGTTGCTGTCACTGACGTCACATAACCTCCACTGACTGTCACCGACGTCACATAACCTCCACTGACTGTCACTGACGTCACATAACCTCCACTGACTGTCATTGACGTCACATAACCTCCACAGACTGTTGCTGTCACTGACGTCACATAACCTCCACTGACTGTCACCGACGTCACATAACCTCCACTGACTGTCACTGACGTCACATAACCTCCACTGACTGTCACTGACGTCACATAACCTCCACTGACTGTCGCTGACGTCACATAACCTCCACTGACTGTCACTGACATCACATGACCTCCAGTGACTGTCACTGTCACTGACGTCACATAACGTCCTTGTGGGGCCCGACCCTGTGTCACATGTCACTGTACACTTCTCCTTGCACCCACGCTGCCAACACGCACGCACGCACACACACACACGCACAGACACACGCACACATATGCACACACACACACACGCACACACACACACCCACAGACACACACACACACACACGCACACACACACACAACCCCCCGCCATCAAACGAGCACCGTCCACTATCCCCGCAGACAGACACAAGAATACAGCCGGCCCACATCAGCATCCATCACACCACAGTCGCTTCCCCTGTCTGTCGTGCACCGCGTCGTAGGTCCCGCGGCAAACTCAGTCACACTGCACGATAGCTGTCGTCATGGAAACTATCCCTTGTTGTGGCGATTGCCATCCCCGCGCCGATGCTCTGAGGAACAAAGAGGGATTATTTCATTTAAATATTTCGGTACTCAACGGATTCCACAATTTTACACAATCAGATGCAAAGTGATACTTTAAAACGGCTAGCATTCAGCCCAATATTGATGACAAAACATTACAATATGAGTAAATATAGGTAGTAAATATAGCACAAGAACAGGTAGAGATCTTGGGGTGGAAGAAAAGGGTACCCCCGGTGCACCACTTCAATGGCAATCCAGACTGAGGGATTCAATGAAGGTACACCCACACAAGCCAGATTGAGGGATTCAATGAAGGTACACCCACACAAGCCAGATTGAGGGATTCAATGCAGGTACACCCACACAAGCCAGATTGAGGGATTCAATGAAGGTACACCCACACAAGCCAGATTGAGGGATT
>NW_004798456.1:77870-80584 GCF_000002075.1 Aplysia californica
AGGCCAAACAAGTACAGTGGTGGTGAGGACTTGGGCTATTGCTGGTGCGGTGGCCCAACTGTAGGCCAAACAAGTACAGTGGTGGTGAGGACTTGGGCTATTGCTGGTGCGGTGGCCCAACTGTAGGCCAAACAAGTACAGTGGTGGTGAGGACTTGGGCTATTGCTGGTGTGGTGGCCCAACTGTAGGCTTAACAAGTACAGTGGTGGTGAGGACTTGGGCTATTGCTGGTGTGGTGGCCCAACTGTAGGCTTAACAAGTACAGTGGTGGTGAGGACTTGGGCTATTGCTGGCAACCCTGAGGTGTGCTGGACTGTATTATCCATCATGTGCAGGGACCTAGTATAGGTTGATATAGACACTTCAGTGGAATTTTCAAACTTCTTCGAGGGCACTAACATTTGGATTAGTGAAAAGAGCTTGGCTTTCTGTTTTCAGAGCTTTTTAAATGTTTGTGCTATCTTTGTTAGTTTAGAAGCAGCGACAGTTTTTGTGAATCAATTTTCGCCCTGATTTGGCCAAATTTTTGCACTGCATTTTGTGCCACCCAAACCCGAAATTTTGCTTCACAAAGTCATGAAATCTTTAATAATAGTTGTATCGTGACCGTTGAGCTATCATTTTGCTTGCTGTTTTATGTAGAATCAATATATAAAAATAAAAGTCAAGTACATTAAGAGTAACATTCTATTTACCGTTTAATTACGTCATAATCGTGACGTTGGGAGTCCAATGCCTATTATCCCCAAAAAGATACGGGCTTATTTTCCATAATAATGGTCCGATTTTCAAAAGAAAAACATCACTCATTTTGTTTTAAAGAGTTCTGTAACTTGCTATTGGGGGAAAATGATTAAAATTGAAAGCAGTTTCAATCTTACATGCGTAACTCAAGCAGGAGGTTGGCGGGTGCTCTGGGGTGTGGTTTGTTCCTTTTCTCCCTATGAACAATCAACGGCCCTGATCTGTCCTCGTTCTTTTCTGTGTATGGTACTCTCTTGTAACACCTCTCATCTTCGGGTCTTCTTTGAACTATTTGTGTTGCAAGTGCCGTTAAACCCAAGCATAACACAGACTTGAAGAATATGAAAAAAATTCAGCGAGTATGGTATAGTGTAAAACGGGAAATAACCATAGAATATGATAATTACTGAGGGTCAATATATATATTATATATACCCCATGCAATGACTCATATTCCGAAGAACAACGACACCAGTTCTATGATCAACTGAGTGACCTTTTAAACACTGTGGATGACAAAGATAATCTGACAATGATGGGGGACTTAAACGGCAGAGTGGAAACAAGGAAGACGACGTGGGAGGGATACATGCGGCCACACAGTGACAGGGAAACAGATCAAAACAGCAAATGGGGAAATGCTATTACAGTTGTGTGCAGAACATGAGCTCGTCATATCAAATACCTTCTTCCAACACAAAAGGAGTCAAGTTAAAACGTGGTGCAAATGCAATGATCTAAAGATAGCATCACAAATTGATTTTATCCCAGCCAAAAGATCGAAACTGAGAAAAAACAGAGACTCAAGAGTGATTCCCATCTACATCACAGACACTGACCACAGACCAGCCATCACGACTATTGACACACCAAGCAGGAAAAGGCCAGAAGCAAAGAAACGATGGGAAGTCGTAAATCTCAGAAATATAAATGACAATAACAAGGATAAGATACATGAACGTTTGAAAGATGTACTTCACAAATTTCCCCCAATATTGGGAGACATGGAAAAGGAATGGAGCCACTTCAAAGCATGTGTGTACAGAGCATTGAAAGAAGAGTTCGGCACCAGGAAAACAAGAGGGCAGAAAAAAGAAAACAACTCTATGGTGGAATGACCAAGTGAAGGAAGCTGTCCAACTGAAGAAAAAGGCATTTAAAAAGTGGTAGAAATCAAAGCCGGAGGAAGATTACATCCAATACAGAAAGGACCACCGCTATACATCAAGGGTAGTAAAAGAAGCTAAGAACAGATCATGGTCAGTATATGGAGAACAGCTGGTAACAAAATGTAAAGAAAGCCCTTGAGAGTTTACTAGAGAGTTAAAAAAGCATGAGGATGCGGGAAGAACCATTCAACCAAACTGAAATAGTCAATGAGCACGGAAAACCCTATTTTCAGAAAGACAAAGATTAAGGAAAGATAGAAACGCTATTTCCAGGAGCTGCTGAATCCTACAGGAGAAACAACAGCAAACAGCTTCTCACCGAAAGAAACCACTCCAGAACCATCACTACTGCAGAGTGAAACCCAACATGTTATAAAGAATAGCCCCACAAACAAAGCGATAGGCGTAGAAAACATCACAGCAGAAGAGATCAAACTATACGGCCATATCGGAGAACTCTGGCTATGGAGGATATTTAACCTGGCCTGGGCGACAAAAACAACACAGAGCCTACAGAGGAATATCCCTTCTCAGCCGTGTGGATATAACGTTTGCCAAGATACTGGAAATGAGAATGAGACCACTTGTAGAGACTCAACTCAATGAATCTCAGTTTGGCTTCAGAAAAGGCAAGGGCGGAACTGACGTTTTTTTTGCATTAAGACAGTTGTGTGAGACTGCTATTGGACCTGACAAGACCTCACTGTCGTCTTCGTGGACCAAGAAAAGGCGTTCGACAGGGTAAATAGATGTCAACTTTGGGAAGTCTTAGAGGTTTTAGTAGCGGTTTTACGGCACCCG
>NW_004798456.1:81897-84426 GCF_000002075.1 Aplysia californica
GTGGAAGGATGGCGGCGGTGGCGATTATAAGACAAATAAGACAAGAAGGATATATAATAGAGAAAATGTATAAAGTTGAAGAGCAGGTTAAGTGGGATGGAGAAGAAAAGAGAGGTACGGTTATGAAAATAAGAGGGGAGTGGGAACACACGAAACCACACACACACACACACTCACACACATACACACACACATACACACACACCAAGAGAGAGAGAGAGAGGGGGGGGGGGCACAATCCAGTACATAGCATTTTTCGTTCTTGTTCATACGACAGAAAAGAAAGAAAATCTGGATCGGTACTAACAATAGACCTAAGAAACTTTATCAAACAAATAATTGCATCAGATACTTTAATAGGCGTTCCTATTTAATGTTTGACTGTGTTAACAACACTAGTCCGGACTCTTCATACTAGATCTAGGCCCGAGGCCTACGCAATGAAAGGCTTTGGGCAGGAGGGAGGGAGGGTGAGCTCAGTGAAAAGGAAATGCTTGGGTCTAAAAAGTCTCGTTTTCTTTATACTATCGAATGAACTAAGGCACAATGTGAGGTCAGTGATTATAAAACATTACCAAAATTGATTAACTTTTTGAACTAAAGTTTAAAAATCTCTTGGCGATGTATTTCCGTGTCTCGTACATTTCAAACAATGAGGAGAGGGAGCCAAAAGCTGAAGGCGAAAATGCGTGACGTCACGACTCTGCGCTATGTCGCGGTGGAAGGGTTCAGCTAGGTTTTCGCGGATTTGGTTGATAAAAGGGTAAGACTACACTAGCCAAGGTAAAACTTCTACGATAACCATTTAAACGTTTTCTGGAAGAACAAAGAATGGTTTACCAACAAGGGTAGTTTGAAAAAAATATGACAAGAAAATTTATCAAAAATGAATGGTTAAAAATTGTCTATTTTTCAACTTGAAATATTTCGAGACTCATTAGTCGCAGATCGACCTGGAAAGAAGCGTTTTGAAGGCCATCCACAGGTCTTTAAAGACATGAATCGGACTTGAATGTTGGTCCCCTAGATTAAACAAAAATATGGGCTGTTTGAACCCACTGTCGCGATGAGACGTCATGTCCGGAAACAAAACCCTATGGGACTTTCCGAAGCCAAATGACGCCATAGTGAGCGCGTTCACTGAAGTGCCTAGTTTATAAGTTTTCTATTCCACGTTCACAGGGACCCATACGTTTATAAGTTTTCTATTCCACGTTCACAGGGACCCATACGTTTATAAGTTTTCTATTCCACGTTCACAGGGACCCATACGTTTATAAGTTTTCTATTTCTTTTGCCACCATAAAACCTATATATTGTCTCAGTAGCCCTTATGTTTCATATACTAAGGGAGATAAGTGCCAATGTGTGAGTCCATCCCTTTGTTGCTGAAACTTTTGTGTTTATTTTGTTGTTGTTTGTGTTCCCCCCAGGAGAAGGCCGGTCTGGGGACTGCCATGTCTGTGGTCATTGTGGCTCCCATGTTCTACATCCTGGCCAATGTACAGAACTACAAGAACCCAGGGGGTTCGTCGGAGTAACGCCGCCAGGGGGCGAGGAGTGACCGCAGTGACAGGACCGTGGTGGTGTTTGTGAATGTGGCCACAGGGGAACAGAAGATACAGCACGGACAGACATTGTACTTGGATGTTTTCTCTGTCGCTGCGACCTCTGAACATTTGTCTTTTTCTTAGGAATAGCAGACATACCGTTTTGAGTGTTGAAGTGCTGTAGCCTACTAGTTGGATGTTTGATTGTGGCGAGGTGTGTGTGTGGTGTGTGAGTGGGAGAGTTAGCCGCTAGCTAGGAAGATGTCCTGTTTGTTACCTGGCTTCATGTGCGGAAGTCGACAGTGGCCTGTGAGTTCACAGGAACAAGAATTGTGCTTGGTTTTTTTTTTACTTCTTTCCTGTTGAGGTCAAGAATAAAACCTGAACTTATGAAATAGTTTCTTTGTTTTACTTTGATTACTTGGAGCGTAGTGGTGGGATAATTGTCATGTTGTGTGTACAGTGGTGGGATAATTGTCATGTTGTGTGTACAGTGGTGGGATAATTGTCATGTTGTTGTGTGTACAGTGTTGTGATAATTGTCATTTTGTTGTGTGTACAGTGTTGTGATAATTGTCATGTTGTGTGTACAGTGGTGTGATAATTGTCATGTTGTTGTGTGTACAGTGGTGGGATAATTGTCATGTTGTGTGTACAGTGTTGTGATAATTGTCATGTTGTGTGTACAGTGGTGGGATAATTGTCATGTTGTGTGTACAGTGGTGGGATAATTGTCATGTTGTTGTGTGTACAGTGTTGTGATAATTGTCATTTTGTTGTGTGTACAGTGTTGTGATAATTGTCATGTTGTGTGTACAGTGGTGTGATAATTGTCATGTTGTTGTGTGTACAGTTGTGTGATAATTGTCATGTTGTGTGTACAGTGGTGTGATAATTGTCATGTTGTGTGTACAGTGTTGTGATAATTGTCATGTTGTGTGTACAGTGTTGTGATAATTGTCATGTTGTGTGTACAGTG
>NW_004798456.1:85322-86341 GCF_000002075.1 Aplysia californica
GGGGGTTCTGTCTGGTGAAATAATAAGCCGACAGAAAGTACAAAAACTAGAATTTATGTTCGATAGTTCAGGAATTATTTGACAAAACGTTGCGCCACGAATTGTCGAGCACATGATAGCTGGTAGAAACAACATTCTTGTGTGGAATAATAGCCTACCTAAGGGAGATAAACATGCTATTGACCAAAGAAAAATTACTGTGGGTTACGTCCCTTGGATCTATCAACGTTCATGTCACTTGAAAAAATCATCATCATTCTGTTGGGTCAAGTAAGATAAGACCAAGTCTAGTTGACCGTTGGTGTATGACCTCAGGTCAGGGCTAGTGGTCTTACGACCCTGTGGACACACTTTTGATCATTTAGGAGGCGGGCTACCCATCCAGCCTGTCACTACTGTCTGTGGCAGGGCCAACCCAGGCTGAGAGGGCTACAACATCCTGGTAGACAGACCCGGGCTGAGAGGGCTACATCCTGGTAGTGGTAGACAGACCGTGATACTCTGTAAAAATTGGCTCCCCTCGAGAATCGAACTCTGGTGTGACAACAAAGTGCCTGACCACTACACTACACCACTACACCGCTACACCACTACACTACACCACTACACTACACCACTACACCACTACACCACTACACTACACCACTACACCACTACACCACTACACCACTACACTACACCACTACACCACTACACTACACCACTACACCACTACACTACACCACTACACCACAACACCACTACACCACTACACCACTACACCACTACTACACTACACCACTACACCACTACACCACTACACTACACCACTACACCACTACACCACTACACCACTACACTACACCACTACACCACTACACTACACCACTACACCACTACACTACACCACTACACCACAACACCACTACACCACTACACCACTACACCACTACTACACTACACCACTACACCACTACACCACTACACTACACCACTACACTACACCACTACACCACTACACCACTACACTACACCACTAC
>NW_004798456.1:89144-90127 GCF_000002075.1 Aplysia californica
AACCCCGCGCCCCGACATCATTGACTCAGCCGACACGGGGTTGGACCAAACTTTCTGCCCGGTCAGTACTCACCTCCCTCCTCCCCTCCCCCTCCGCACGCTCCCGCCTGTTCCCCGCCCTGTCTCTGGCCGCGCGTGAGTGGCTGGCAGGCGGCGCGCGCGCACAGACGTGTGAGCAGTGAGGAGACGGTGGGTGATCTGACGTACTCACGGTGGGCCTGTGACTCCGTGGCCGCTGACAGATGGACTAAAGTTGTCTCGCGCGCTGCTGTAAAAACATACAGTGTATAAAAACATACAGTGTATAAATATACAGTGCCATATTTTACACGTGCACTGGTGTATGAACGTACGGTGCTGGAACAAGCCACATATTGCTCGCAGCTCACAGGGATAGGACACTTTGGGGGTTGAATATCTCGTGGATTTGTTCACATTTTCTTGGACTTGTTCACGTAGACAAAGCAGAGAGTGGTGGAGTTGTGGAGTTGAGAGTCGGGGATTACTTAATGGGTCGAGCAGTCGTGAGTCAGTCTGGATTACCACTCTTGGCCAGAGGCGCTCACTCTCTCACCCCTCACTCTCTCACCCTCTCACCCTCTTACCCTCTCACCTCACACCGTGTTACGTCATTAGACCTTCTGACGGACTCGCTGTTTTCTTCCAAAGGATTTCCCCCCTCGAGGTTGTTCCCGAGAGCGTCAGGTAATGTTGGAATCTATGGACAGCTTTTTGTGTCGCTGTTTTGTGTACAGTGTAAAACTTTGCTTTTCTTGGAGTCTGAGTCCATCTCCCTGTCAGAATGTTCCCCGCGCTCTCTTGTCCATGTCAGTTTGTAACTGTCTGTTTGTTTCTGGAACATACTCTAGTATTGTGTTATCGTGGATCTTCAGTTCCGGAGTTTATAAAACTTTTATCTGCTTGTGTGAATACTGTAATGTAATAGATTACTGTTGTTGTCGTTACTTCTGGTGGTGGGGGGG
>NW_004798456.1:91152-93052 GCF_000002075.1 Aplysia californica
TTCACCCAATTAGGTTATCTATACATATTATGTTTGTGAACGTTCGTCACTTTGGCCTCCTAAAACTTCCCAACCACTTAACTTCCGAAGCTGACAAAATTAACGGTTGTTCAGAATCATTAAAAGGGTGCACAGTTTTATTGAGGAGCCTGAAGTCACTGTAGTTTAATTTTCAGTTTTTCATTAGTTTCGTTTCGATCTAATCTTGGGAAAGTCCGTCTTCTAAGACGACATTGTAAACAAGTGAGATTTCCGTTCACTAGCCGTGCGCACTGTTGATTCCACACTTTTGAAATTCTGGAGTGCACAACCACGAAAGCGGAATAGATAATCAATCTATACATCTTGGCAACTTGGAAACGTAATATGTGTCACTTTTCCCATAAAACTACGACAGCTAAAAAGTTGAAAGTAGGAAAGTACCTGCAAAAAGAGAGATAGGTCCCCATAACGGAGACGATTTTTGATTTATTCATTTCCTGAATTTAGAAAAAACATATTTGACAAAAAGTTCCCGTTCTTTTTTGTGTGTTGCTTTTGTGATTATTCCACTGAGAAACGAAAAAATCTGCGTGGCTGTCCTTCACAGCGGAAGTGCCGTAAGTGATATTTCGTGAGGCACATTTTGTTTTGAGAGTATAGATCTAGACTTCATATTTTTAGATCTCACAAGATTTATTCCTCCATTCCTGTAGAGCGTAAATTAAACATTGTAGGTCAATGACTTTCAGCTGATGTTGATGCAGCGATCATTCCTTTCATCGAAATGTGCCCAGCTAGTATTAATTTAAGTTCCCACGATTAAAGTGCAGTAAAAACATTCGTGGAGCAACTTTTCCAATATCTCTTTTGTGGGCGAATCAATGCCATCCATACTTTGCATAGCAGTTTGTATAGATTTGTCCTAGCCTAATCTTATTTTTCCACAATTGAGTTTAGATTAAAAAAACGTTTCTTCATAAATTCATACTATAAATCTCAGCCACGGGGAAAATGTAATTATTCCCAACACTTCCAGCTTCTCACTCACATTTGATACATGTATAGGCGTAATACCTACGTCACAGCTCACCAATGACACTTTTTAGTGGCAAAACTTGTTACAAGAAATTATTTTTCATAGTGAACACTTTTTTGCACTAAAGGTTTTCAAAAGATGCGTTCAATAAGCATAACGTCGCGATTAGAAAATCATGACAGACTTGCTTTTAAAAGCGATATTGTCACAGATGTAAACCTTTTGAAATCTGTAGAAAACACCCACTTGAATTTTTAAAAATTTGTATTTTTTAAGGAATTTTCTAGAATAGAGCTAACATGTATTTACAAAAATGTTGATCTGTTAACTAAGACAAATTGATACAAGTCATTGTGCAAAAGCTGGAGAGTCTATGTTCGGTAGTTGAAGAGATATTTGACGTTAAAGGCTGGCGGGGCACCTAGAATTCGTGTTTGGGGGTCAAATTTTGTAAATTGGGTTTATTAAAAAAATTTTTTTTTCCTGTATCCTGATTTTGGTGCCTGTTTTTGTTGGTTACGTAAAAAGAAAGTGATGGTGCAGATTGTTCTATGAAAGGGGAATTGTTGAGTCGGTGATGATGATGGTGATGGTGATGATGATGATGGTGATGATGTTGTTGGCGATGGTGACGGTAATGGTAATTGTGATAGTGAGCATGAGGATGATTATTTATGTTGGCGATGATGATGTTCCGATGTAGGAAATGACATGTGTGTTAGTCTTAGTGTTAAGTTTGTTTGTCGCTTACTCTAGATCCCCGCCAGGCTGTCCTGGGGGGCAGGACACAACCCTCATTCCCAACTCCTCGCATAGAGGGACCAAACATTTGGAAATAATTCGTCATCTTCATCCCTGGCTTTTAATAAAAGTAGGCCGAAA
>NW_004798456.1:94025-95864 GCF_000002075.1 Aplysia californica
GTATACAAAATCCAATATGGCCGCCGTTTCCATAGCAACCGATTCACAATATACTTTTTGAACTATTGATTTAAAATCCCCTATCCCTATAGCACACGATGTCCCACAGCAAATATCAGCACTCTAGGCCTTGTAATAGCCAAAATAGACCTCAGGTGCCCCACCAGTCCTTAAGTTGCGCCACGAATTTTTGACCCCGCTGTAGAGGTGTTACACTTGCTCATTGTGTCGATTTAGCGAGCAAATAGCCACCGATTTGAAAAAAAGGAAGAAAAAAAAGGATCTATCTGGAGAATAGTCAAGAATACTTCCGTAAATTTATCGGAGAGGGAAACATTCTTGTAGTAGAGTACATGTCGGCTTATATTATCTGTGCTTGTAACACTAAAACCACGACAGTTATAACACATGTATATCTGTGCTTGTAACACTAAAACCACGACAGTTATAACACATGTATATCTGTGCTTGTAACACTAAAACCACGACAGTTATAACACATGTATATCTGTGTGTAGAACACTACTGCTTTGTTCGTGTTCTTGTCCTTCCTGGAAACATGACCCACACATTTCTAGGAACTCTTGTAATGTCTGTCGTTTACTTCCCCTATCCCAGCCTGAGGATGAAATGTTTTGGTAGATCCAGACAAAATGTCCCTCGTGGGTCAGCCTTGCCTTATCGTGTCTTATCTTATCGTGTCTTATCTTATCGTGTCTTATCTTATCTTGTCTTATCTTATCGTGTCTTATCTTATCCTGTCTTATCTTATCTTGTCTTATCTTATCTTGTCTTATCTTATCTTGTCTTATCTTATCCTGTCTTATCTTATCTTGTCTTATTTTATCTTATCGTGTCTTAAACTTACTGTCCTGGTCTTCGAAGAAGAAGAAAAAAAGAAGAAAAAGTGACAGGCCATAGGCGGAAATCCTGGTTTTTCCATTCCATTACACACGTCTATATATGCAGTTATTGGAGAGTTCTATTTGTTATATTTAGGTTTTTCTAATAGGCCTGAGTATGAAATGTTTTGTCACAAGTTAATTGTGATGCCTCGTTATAGTTTAGATACACACAGACAGTCCAGTACAACTACCGGACACTGACATCAGCCACCGACCATGTCGGACGTTCACGACACTAGTGAATCATAACTTTCATTACTCATCCTGAGGAGTGACACATCAATGATTTCGACAGGGAGACATTACTACGGCAATTAACGATGGTGAACCAAACACAGTTGTTGCTCACGTAAGAGATAGTACAGAGAGATAGTACAGAGAGATAGTACAGAGATAACGATGGTGAACCAAACATGTAAGAGATAGTACAGAGATAACGATAGTGAACCAAACATGTAAGAGATAGTACAGAGATAACGATGGTGAACCAAACACAGCTGTTGCTTATGTAAGAGATAGTACAGAGAGATAGTACACAGATATATTACATTAATATCTTGTCTGTTTTTAATGAAATACCGCGCGCCGCGGATAGAATATTGTACTGAAAAATGTTCAGGCTTTCTTGTCAAAGAAGGAGAAATGGGTGGTTGGCGGGTGCTCTGGTGTGGTTTGCTCCTTCTTTCCTATGAAACATCTGTCGTCCTTATCTCCCCTTTCTCTTTTTTATAGTTAACGTTACTCTCTTGTAACATCTCTAACCTTCTGGCGTTCATAATGACCTGATGCAGTTGCGAGCGCTGTAAAACCTCTACCCCCCAAAAAAAAGAAGAAGGAGAAGAAGAAGAATCTCTCAACATTTCTTCCTTGAGCTATTCACTGTCTGTCTGTCTGTCTGTCTGTCTGTCTGTCTGTCTGTCTGTCTGTCTGTCTG
>NW_004798456.1:96534-98671 GCF_000002075.1 Aplysia californica
CAAACAAAATGCACGCACACAGACACACCCTTTCACCCATTGTTTTAAGTTTCATAGCTAGTAAACGAAATTTCTTTTTTTGTCAGCTGATGACCTTAAACTGCGAGTTGGAAAGTACAGTCTTAAGAGATTTGATAAATATGATGGTGCATTATCATTCAAACATTTGTGACATAGGGTGGCCAACTTGTACACAATTCTTTTCTCAACAGGAAGCCAATGCAATGTTCGTAAAAGAGGTTTGCCAGAGTCTCGCTTTCTTTTCCGTAAAACTAAACATTTCCCAACTGTGTCCCCCCACACACACAACACACGAGATACATGTTCTAACTGTGTCACAACACACAACACACAACACACACAACACACACACACACAACACACGAGATACATGTTCTAACTGTGTCACAACACACAACACACACAACACACGAGGTAATGTCCTAACTGTGTCACAACACACAACACACAACACACACAACACACACACACAACACACACAACCCACGAGGTACATGTCCTAACTGCCCCCCCCCCCACACACACACAACATAAGGCCCCAAACATCCCAGGCCTCCCATCAAGTAATGGCGGCAAGGAGCAGGAATCAGGGATGTTTTTGTCTCACTGTAAAACGTGCGGGTCTCGGGGGTCCGGCCATTTGGGGATCTCGTGATCTCTGGGATAAGGAGAGGACATGATGAGAGGAACAACAGGCCGCTAGAAACTGCCTGTGGGTCTGCATGGAGAAAGAACAAATGAACAAACAAAAACTCATATGTACACACATTGACTCAACAACAACAGCAGCAACAACGTAAAATGAAAATAAAGGGGCAACATCAGCTGTTCCGGTGATTACACCCTCTATCGACGACCATCTACATGGACCTGGTCACTGGATCCTCTCCTCACGCGCTCACAGACACAGCTGGGGGTAGGTGGGGGGACTGGTGTGTGTGTGTGTGTGTGTGTGTGTGTGTGTGTGTGTGTGTGTGTGTGTGTGTGTGTACATGTGTGTGTGTGAGTCAGGATGTGAACGGTTGAGACAAAAGACATTATCAACAATGTTTTTCTTGCAGATTCCGAATCTGTGGCCATCTTTATTTTGTCTACAACTCAATCTGTTTGTTGTTGTTTTTTTCTACGACAGAAAAAGGAATCTCGCTTCTGGCGACTCCAAAGGTTGAAACACGGAAGTGTTGAGCAAAAGCTGGGCTCTTAATCAACTGCAACATTTTAATGAGGGAATCATTTTTTGACAAACTTGTCATGTCAGATGAAGTTTTCCACAGTAGCCTGCTTCTTCTTCTTCCTGGCGCTCGTTTTTTATTTTTGACTTGGATCAGTGGGAAAAACACCCAAAAACAAACAAAACTATTGATTGTCTGCGAGATCCGGGCTCATGGTAGCCCAGAGCAGAGACAGGCTTCAGGGGAGATTACAACTTGGCCACTGTGTGTCAGCCTGTGTGTCAGCCTGTGTGTCAGCCTGTGCACAGGACCGTAAAAACACAGGCAGGTAAACGTAGAAATCTAAATTATATATTACTCTCATTAAAATTCAACATGAAAAGAGAGGTAAATCTGACAAAATGTACATTCACATCAGATGCATCATTCAACCACATGCAGGAATTTAATTACAAGACCTTTGGAGTTATATATAGATACATACTCGAAAGAGCAATACACACTGGTGGTTATTCTGACAATAGCCTTATGCTAGATGGTAAGAAACCCTTTAAAAAAATATATTTCGTTCTTTGTTTTTAGAGGGTACATATCTGCCGCTGCGTGATCTTACAATTTGCGTTTAAAGGGGGTGTGATGGGTCGCTTATAATGTTTTTTTTAATTCTAAACAAAAATACGGAGATCTGTAAGAGCCTAGTCGCCAGTGAGCAGCGCCGGTAGTATAAATGTAGAGCAGAGAGACCTTATGACAAATGTAACAATCCACGGACAGTGGGTGGGACATCACCAGATTGTCTCCTGTAGTCTACACATGACAAATGTAACAGTACACGGACAGTGGGTGGGACATCACCAGATTGTCTCCTGTAGTCTACACATGACAAATGTAACAGTACACGGACAGTGGGTGGGACATCACCAGATTGTCTCCTGTAGTCTACA
>NW_004798456.1:99172-100210 GCF_000002075.1 Aplysia californica
GATAGATAGATAGATAGATAGATAGATAGATAGATAGATAGATAGATGGATAGATAGATGGATAGATAGATAGATAGATAGATAGATAGATAGATAGATAGATAGATAGATGGATAGATAGATGGATAGATGATAGATAGATACAACAAACTTTCAGCCTCGTCTGTCCCCATGACAAAGGCTGACACGACTGACGACGGAATCTTCCAAAACAAACTAAAAAACCACGACGTTTTGTCCGTATTTACGCGGAAGTTCTTGAGAAAATGGTGGATACCGTGTCTACCGCCTATCCCCCTCACGCCCCCCCCCACACACACACAATATTCTACTCACCCCCCAACAGTGGGTGTGATAAACTTGAGGTATCCTGGATGGCCCAGGTTCAATTCCTTATTGGTGGTTACATTGTTGTTGCTTTCCCAGGGCACGAAATCAAAGCAGCTGTCTTGGCTCACGGAGTTCATAGCTCGGAAGATGTCCACTCGATTCTTTTCGGACACTGGTCAAGACGAGATCAGACAGGGGTAAGGTCAAGACGAGATCACATAGGGGTAAGTGTGTTTGTGTGTGTGTGTGTTGGGGGAGGGGGAGGGGGCTGTGGGTGTGTGTGTTTGTGTGTGTGTGCACAGTTTTCATAGCTCGGAAGATGTCCACTCTATTCTTTTCAGACACTGGTCAAGACGAGATCAGAGAGGGATTAGTGTATTTGTATGTGTGTGTGTGGGGAGGGGGGGTGTGTGTTTCTGTGTGTCTGTGTGGTCTCGGCTCACAGAGTTCACAGCTCAGAAGATGTCCACTCTATTCTTTTCAGACACTGGTCAAGACGAGATCAGAGAGCGGTTAGTGTATTTGTGTGTGTGTGTGTGTGTGTGGTGGGGAGGGGGGGGGAGTGCGTGTTTCTGTGTGTCTGTGTGGTCTTGGCTCACAGAGTCCATAGCTTGGAACATGTCCACTCTATTCTTTTCGAACACTGGTCAAGACGAGATCAGACAGGGATGAGTTTGTCTGTGGGGTGTGTGTGGGGAGTGTGAGTGT
>NW_004798456.1:101115-102298 GCF_000002075.1 Aplysia californica
GGGGGGGTAGAAGGGGGAGACACAAAGAGAATGGAGAAAAAGGAGAAAAGAGAAAGAGGGAGACTGATAGAAACAAACAAACAAACAAAAAACATAAAAACAAAAAAAAACAAACGAACAAAAAAGTGTTCTTTTTTAATTAAGAAAAACAAAAAGACACAAAGAGAAAAACTAAATGCCATTCGTCTACGCAAACCTGAATCATCAATAATGAAAGGCACCACTCCACCCGTCCACAGTCGGGTATCCAGGGCCTCCACAAGCCTTTTGTTTCTCTTGTTTCCCTTTCCCTTTCCCTTTCCGTTTTTCTGTCGTTTGGACCAAGTCTTCTCATACTCCGTCAGCAGAGAGTGTTCTTGTAGGTAATTGTGGAGTTCATAGTTCACTGTCGTGTTTCTTAGGTAGGTCTGAGGGGAGAGGAGGAAAATGGATGGATGGATGGATGGATGGGTGGATGGATGGATGGATGGATGGATGGACGGATGAATGGATGGGTGGATTCTTTAATTCACTGGATGGATGGATGGATGGATGGATGGATGGATGGATGGATGGATGGATGGATGGTGGATAGAAAGATGGATGAAGGATGGATTGATGGATTCTTTAAATCACTGGTTGAATGTATGGATGGATGTGTTATTGATTGAATTGGTGAATTCTTTAAGTCAGTGTCTGGATGGATGGGTGGATGATGGATGGATGGATGAATTCTTTAATCAGTGGGTGAATAGATGGATGGATGAATGGGTGGATGAGTGGAAGAACGAATTGCTCTGTCAGCTAGCTGTACAGCTCAAAGTTCACTCACTGTTGTTTCTTAGTTACGTTTGAGGGGAGAGGAGGAACATGGATTGGCTGCTAGATGGGTGGATAAGTGGATGGATGGGTGGATGGATGGATGGATGAGTGGGTGGATTTGATGAATAGTTGGATGGATGAATTCTTTAAAGGGGGGGGGGGGGATTAAATTGACTATTTTGAGTCAATTTACGGTATCTGGACTTTTTACGTATTATAATACTAAAACCACTTGTAAATCTAAAAAATGCTTACTCTTTCTGTTAAAATCATCAGCTTTCAGATTTTCCGTCCCAGAACTTTTATTTTGCCTACTATGTAACAAAATGTCATCATCATCATCATCATCATCATCATCATCATCATCATCATCATCATCATC
>NW_004798456.1:103231-104043 GCF_000002075.1 Aplysia californica
CCCCCCATCTATTTTGAAAAGAAGTCGAAATAAATTTATTTGCCATTAAAAGAGGCGGGGGTCACCTGGTAGCAGAGGTAAAGTTAATGAGAAAATGGCCGCCCGAGTTTGGTGTCTTCCAAAGCTTGATTGTCCTTGGAAAATGTAAATTTACTTTTTTTTTGTACCCAGACCAACAATTTCCAGCAAAATCCGCACAGAAATGTATTTGTAAATGAACGTAAAAGGTTCTGAGCCGAAAGAAAAGTCGATACAAATTGCCCAACGAGTGAAAAAAACTGTGGATTTCTTCAATTGGATTCTTTTAACGAGCCTGTGATTTCTGTCCGCTGACACAAAGACACAATGACACAACAGGCCGCCATGATTGTCCCGGATGATGGAGGTTCTCGGGAACCCTGGGGCCCGCGAGTGGCGACAATTTGTCCTTGTTGTGTCTGATGAGATGTTGTTGGTTGTTATAGTCCACCGGAGAAGCGTTGATCGTTGGCCCAGACCTCATTCTGATTTCTTAACCTACAGCAAATGATTTATTTATTAACCCACAGATAGCCTGATTTATTAACTCACAGATAGCCGTATTTATTAACCCACATATAGCCTGATTTCTTAACTTACAGATGGACTTATTTATCAACTCACAGATAGCCTTATTTATTAATTTACAGCAAGTGACTTATTTATCAACCCACCGATGGACTTATTTATTAACCTACAGATGGACTTATTTATTAAATTACAGATTGGTCTGTTAATCAAAACCGTCTTCCCCTACCTCCACCTACCTTCCCCTACCTCCCCCCACCTCCCCC
>NW_004798456.1:104198-106373 GCF_000002075.1 Aplysia californica
AAGGGTGTGATAGAAAGGAGAGTGATAGAAAGGATAATGGATAGATGGAGGCATGGGGGAAGAATAAGGGTGTGATAGAAAGGAGAGTGATAGAAAGGATAATGGATAGATGGAGGCATGGGGGAAGAATAAGGGTGTGATAGAAAGGAGAGTGATAGAAAGGATAATGGATAGATGAAGGCATGAGCTAACCTATGAAGGATCAGCCTGGTAAACGGAGGAGTCTAAATCTTTTTCGAGATCTTCTTCTTGTTCCTTTTTTGGGGTTTCCTGCGACAAGGAGGGATACGGTAGTAAAATAATTTTGTGGATGGATATATAGATTGGTAGATGAATGTATGAATAGATGTCAGATCTATGGAGGAGTCTACACAATGGCTACTGTCGCTATCTTGTTCATGCACCTCTTGGGTTTTCTGGGAGAGGGAGAGGGAGGATAGGGGAGTAATGGAATGGATGAATAGATGTATAAATCACTGTATCCTTGAATGGATGAAAAGGCTGTAACTCAATGGATGGACAGATGGATGGATGGATGGATGGATGGATGGATGGATGGATGGATGGATGGATGGATGGATGGATGGATGGATGGATGGATATATGGATGGATGGATGAAAAGATGGATGGGTGGATGAATGGGTGGATGGGTAGATTAGTGGATTGATGGTTCGTAGGATGGATGGATGGATGGATCGATGGAAGATGGAAGGATGGATTGGTGAATCGGTGGATTGATGGATGGGTAGATGGGCGGAAAGATGGATGTATATTTGAAAATGTGGATGGATAGATGGATGAATGGATGGATGGGTGGATGGATGGATGGATGGATGGATGGATGGATGGATGGATGGATGGATGGATGGATGGATGGATGGATGGACAGATGGATGGATGGATTATATACATACCTCCTGTGCGTTTGTTAGAGAGCAGAAGAGGAGCAACAAAGCGAGGGTCACGTGATAGACAGATTGCATTGTTGCCATTTCTGCTGTTCCAGTCCGTCAGTGGGACGAACTGAGAAGAGGAGGGTTTTTTTTCTTTTTTAAAATGTTATTATGTATTTGTCATAAGTTGTTTTTTGTAGTGTTTTTTAAAGTTGGGTTTTTGTTTGTTTGTTTGTTTGTTTGTTTGTTTGTTTGTTTGTTTGTTTGTTTGTTTGTTTGTTTGTTTGTTTGTTTGTTGTGTTGTTGTTTTTGCATTGTTTTTTGTTTTTTGTTTTTTGTTGTTTTTTTGGGGGGGAGGGGGGGGGTCGCAAATGAGTCTCAAAGTTGGACAACCAACAGAATCGAAAAGCCTATTTATGAAGGTCATTATAAACTAAGGTTCCCGCACGGTTTTCTTTGATGTCTCACTCCAGCTGCCATTTTACAAGCACTATAATGTGGTCGAAAATTTAAGGCGCAACTAAAGTCTAGTTGTCAAAATCTCGTCAACTAATTAACATAAATTCTCCAGCTTTTGCGCAGCGACTTGTATCAATTTGTCGTAACTTATCAATATTTTTGTGAACACTTGTTTTAGCTGCATTCTAGAAAATTCCTTAATGAATACTAATTAAAAATCCAAGTGGGTGGTTTCTATAGATTTCAAAAGGTCCACAACTGGGACAATATCGCTTTTAAAAGCTGCTCCGTTTTGTTTTTCTAATCACGACAATATGCTTATTGAAAGCTTTTAGTGCCAAAAAATGTTCACTAAATGTATAAGATCAATTTCTTGTAACTAGTTTTGCCACTAAAAAGTGTCATTGGTGAGCTGTTACCTAGGTCATATGCGCACGAAAAATGTGTATGAGAGGCAGGAAGTGTTGTGAACAATTCCTTTTTCCGCGTGAAGGAGATTTATAGTATTTTATGTAAATTTATGGAGGAAATACTTTTTTAAATTTAGCCTCAATTGTTGCAGGAAAATATGATTAGGTTAAGACAAATTCATACAAACTGTTGTGCAAAGTATGGGTGATATTGATTCACCCGTCAAAAAGATATTTGAGGACAAGTTGCGCCACGAATTTTTACCGCACTATAACTTAAATTCCTGCATGTGTTTGAATGATGCATCTCATGTGGTATGTACATTTTATAAGCTTTACTTTTCTTTTCGTATTGAATTTAAATATATTTATTATATATATACATTATATATACAGTGGAAACCATATATAA
>NW_004798456.1:106582-107892 GCF_000002075.1 Aplysia californica
GAGAGAGAGAGAGACAGAGACAGAGACAGAGACAGAGAGAGATAGAGAGAGAGAGAAAGAGAGAGAGAGAGAGAGAGAGAGAGAGAGTAACGCAGTGATGGAGCACGCCATGACACTGCAAGCACACGCAGCGTGGGAAGCGAGAGAGGGCTGTGGTGTGCTGCAGACCTCGATCTAGCCCGAAACCAAGCAACACGCACGCGTAATGTGTCTGCTGCCACCAACGACGTCAAGCGCAAAAGAAAATGCCTTTCAATTGACAAAAAAGTACGAAATAATCCAGGCTGTTGACAAAATGCAAGCTCCACTGGCAGAGATTTGTCATCAGTTCGACATTCCACAAGGGTCGGTTCACATCATTATCAAGGATAGGCTAGAGAGAAGATAGTGGCAGCATACTCCAATGGAAAGTTTGCTCTGAATCGAAAGAAGATGAGACTACCTGATGCAAATGCTGTGGACCAAGCTCTTCTGATGTAGTTAAAGGAGGCCAGGAGAAAGTTGGTGCCAAAACCCCTGTTCGTGGGTACTTATGGCAAAGGAAACTACCCCTGAATAAGTACAACTGGATTAGTCCACAAATGCTTACTTTCCGTGCATTTCTGATTTAACAGGGATCGGATATAACAGGACATTTTCTCTACTCCCACCATCCCTGTTATATCAGGTTTCCACTGTAATTCATTTTTCAGGTACACCTGCATGTGCTTTAACTGACCTGTACAGACGAGAAAAAATTCCCATTTGGACAATCTTATCTTATCTTATCTTATCTTATCTTATCTTATCTTATCTTATCTTATCTAAAAAAGCTAACATACCCGGGTGAAGTGAAGAAAATGCTCTAAAAAGCAAAGACACAAGAGGCCCGAACCCCCTAACCTGCAACTGAACAACTACGAATCAGGTAGCCTAGCCACAAGACTACCGAAGCCACACAGAAAACGGATTCAAACTCAAACAGTCCACTACTTACCTGTAAAACAAGTGACTGAAGAATGCAGCAAACTAGCTTGAGCCCACTCGTATTTATATAACTCGGAATGACGACAAAAGTATGGATACTATCATTTATTGCTACTTTGTAACACAAAAGAAAATCTATTCTTATCAATTTTCTGCCACTTCCCTGCCAAATATTACATTGATGTAGCACCAGAAACAGTAAGAAATATGCATAATTTGCCCGTATACTCTTTGTTCATCGTATATTTATTAGTTTCAGAGAGCAGCAAATAAATGCTTACGTATATGTTAATTTCTAAGAATCAATTTCTTATAAGATATTATGTTATTATTATTATTATTAT
>NW_004798456.1:109860-114251 GCF_000002075.1 Aplysia californica
TATATTATATGTATAATACTTTGTTTTACGTACACATTTGTGTCGATTAATTTTTAAGATGTGATGTCTTTTTCATTGTAATGCGCATTGAGCATCTTTTAGGAAATGGAAATGCGCAGTATAAATGCTATTTATTATTATTATTATTATTAAGGTAGATAAAAAAGTTTCAAGCAGAGCAGACCTTATCGAGTTGTCCTTTAACTTACTTACTCACTACCCGTTACGTCCTCTGGCGTTTAGGGCAGCAACAAAGGATCTCCAGCTCTGTCTGTTTTGGGCCATCTTGGTCAACGTCCCCCACGAATGGTTCCAGGACTTCATTTCAGACTCTTACTGTGCCTCTACACTCTCCAGGTCACTTTGGGTTGGCCCCTCTTGCGATGTCCTTCCGGTGTCCTGTGGAGGGCAGTCTTCAAAATAGAGTCTGGTTCTCTTCTCAGAACAGGTCCAATCCATCTCCATTTTAATCATATAAACTGTTTGGTATTTATTTTGACTGGTTTTTGTTCACATTTTGAATAACAGTTGGGAAATAAGATTTTAAAGAACGGAAAGCGGCAGTGAGTTGAACATGTTCAGTGACATGATGATGTAGATCTAGGAGTTTACGAAACGGTAGAAGTACATTAGTTATTACAGTTTAAAAACGACAGAACAGCCAGTGTTGCTCTGCAATGAACTGTTCTCTAACAGAATATACAACAGGTTGGATATTTTTTAAACTAAAGATACGGTCCGAGGTGCCAGACGAGGGTGAAGACAGGATCTGGTGAGCAAGTCACCAGAATGTCTCTTTTCTGAGACAGTTCTCTGCTCTGAGTCTTGGGTACTTTGCGGACTCTCAGTTTCTTGGTGCTAAGGCAAACCAACTGAAGGTGCAATACAGCCATACCTGTGTTATTCAAAGTTCCCAATCCCCGTTCTTTAGAAAGAAACAAACCACCCCAAAAGGACTTACTATGCTAACGAAAGACTCATGCTCTTTTACAACATGGAAATTCCTCAATATCAAACATCATTTTCACAAGTAAATTTTTCTTTTTTAAATATCTTTTTCATTTATCTAACCAAGAATAAGCTATAAAAATTTGTTTAAAGCATGTGTATATATACTGGATAATAGAAGCGAAACCTCATCACATTGTGTTTGTTAACAAGGTAGGCCCTAAGTAATATATAGGCGCCTATACTTATACTACAGCCTACGTTTGAAAACAAAATTGAATTTCATTTGGAAATCAAAATAAAACAAAGTGATACACATCATGTAGAATGGAGACTATGTCACTGGAAAGGCTAACTGGGGTAAGCTGTCAAAGCCATGGTTCTGGAATGCTTAGGTTATAATTATTAGTAACATCACATCAAAGAATGAACAACAATAAAAAGAACAACAATACTAGACTCTATGACTCTGAGTATGAGAACCCTTCAATAAAGTAGGCCTACTATTAATTAGAGAAAAGCATAACATTGAGAGGAAGAAAAACTCCACAAATCATTTTCTTAGTGGTCACTTTAATCTATAACTTTTTTGTCTATACTGTGCCAGTGAATGTGATGCATGTGTGTCTGTTGTTCATGTTATAGTTATATAAATGCCACTCATAATAATGTGTTGATTGAATCATCACACCATTCTTCACAAATAATATAATTCTATGACTTGAAAGATTCTGTTTTTGCAGCTGTTGTAGCTCATGTTCTAGTCCACAATTAAGTTGCTGCTAGGAGGTCATTCCTCTGCCAAGTAAATCTGTTTCTGCCACATCCCTTTTCATAGCAGGTTTGACAATTTCTTCAATGCTTCACTACAAATACAAACAAGTCATCTGCAATTTACTTTCATTGTATCAAACCAACTTCTCCCAACTTTCCCTCTTGAAAAATAACATTGGTTGGTTGAAACAATTTGAAATATGGCAATGAACCCCCCCCCAAAAAAAAAACACAAAAAAAAACACCAAAAAAACCACAAAAAAACAACAACGACAAACAAACAGAAAAAAACACATAAAAAACCCTATCTAGCATTAATAAAGACTGGATACAAATAATTCAAGCCCTTTTGATTCTGGTCAAGGAAACTGAAAGGGTGGTGGTAAGTATTTATTCAGCAACATATATGTTAAATCTGTAAACCTTTTTGCAGCTATCAAAGGAAAAAAGCAGTCACTAGAGACAATCCTGCCCCTACCCCCAAGATTTATGCATGCTTTTCGCCTAATAATGGTAAATAAAGTCCTCTGACCAGTCCTGGTATGAACTGTAAAGATGACATTGACCACTTCCTTTCAATTTTGCTTCCATGTAGTTAGGCCTCTATAACTCAAACATTGCACCACCTAAGTGTGCTCATAATATAAAGTCCAAAAAGAGGAGCAGCCACCAATGACTAACCTCATCATGTCACTGAAAGTAGAGTACCTGGTGCAGTTTGAAAATGTTGTCACATACAGCAGTGGGTACTTTCATGGGAAAGTGTCTCCAGTCATATGGGGCAATTTTAAGACTTTGAGAAAAAGGAGAATCTAGAATCTAATTGCCCCACAAAAGTTGAGGCTTTCTAAAGCCATGTTTCCTTCTGTTTGTACGCCCGGTCAGAAGCTGTGGGACTGTTCGAAGCTATTCAAGCTTTTTTAATTAATTGGGGAAAGGAAACTTAATATTGTGTCGATGGGGGCTTAAGAACACATTATTTGTTTAATAAAGAAACTATAAACACCAGACAACATTTCAAAACAAAGCTACTGCCCCCACCCCCCAAAAAAACCCACCCCATGCAGTCAGCGTTTGAAAAACTAAGACTGCCATTGCTGCAAGAGTCCAACTGTTGACTAGGATCTAGAGTCTAGATTTAGATCTAGATTAACTAGGCCTACACAACGAGCTGTTCCCCAATGTCAGAATCAATGATCATGAACTGAAGTTAAGAAACAATGGCACTCCTGTACAATATAGCGGTCCCGTTAGCACTAAATCACGCAAGGTCTAAGTGCCCGGTGTTTCTTATTTAGATCGATCTAGATCTAGATCTAGGCTTATATCATAGATACATGTATATAGATATCTAGATTCTAGATCTAGATTCTATATCTAAACTGAATTAAAATTATAGATCTAGATCTAATCTAGATTCTAGATCTAGATCTAGCTATCTAGATCTAGATCTAGAAATATATTATATTTGTTATCTATAGAATCTAGATATCTAGATCTAGATCTAGATCTAGAAATCTAGATCTAGATTTTAGATTCACTGCCACATGACAATAAAGGCGTCATGTAAACATTAAACGGGACCATATAATTGTACAGGTGCACCGAAAAAGAAGCCATTGAAACAAGTACAGAAGCTTAAGTAGATCTAGATCTACTGTTGATATGATAGTATGAATTAAGTTGCACGACAGTGTGTCTCCTCCAATTCACAGGCAATAAAAAAGTAGCCTAGTCAAGAGTCGCCCTTCGGTCATTCGCCAACCACAAGGGGCCTAGATCTAGAATCTAGATCTACTTTCCGAACTTCACTCTTGGCTGGGTGCACAACAAAATTTAGACCTAGATATCTAGATTCTAGATCTAGATTCTAGAATCTAAATCTAGATCTAGATCTAGATCCTAGTTTCTAGATCTAGATAGGCTACGTTTATTAATTAAATACTTTCTCTGGACTAAAATATATTGATTTTAATAGGCCTAGGCTAGACATACCGCCCGAAATGATCAGTAGCCTTGCATTGTAACCAATGTAAATTGTAAACTTTCGCCAGTCCAACGAGTTATGTGCGCAGCTGCAAAAGTGGGAGGGGCCTGCACTTGGCACATGACGTAAAGAAGAGTTGTCCCGTCTTGTCTTACTGTGTCTTGGGTGTCACCAGAGAGTTTACAGTTATACTAGAGAGATGACACTTCGCCCGGATGCGCGTATCTGGGTCACCAACTGATCGTGGAGAAACGCGCGGTAAACAAAACAAACTGCGTCCATTGTTCAAGGCATTTTTGTTGATCGCAGACAAGCATGGCCCCGGTTAGCACGAAATGCCAATTGTGTTATGCTATAAACTGAACCTATTAGAATGAAAATCTGAGTTTCTTTAGATTTCCAAATAATGACGAATATAAAATTTGATGAATAGAAAAATATAGATCTAAATAAAGACAATGTGATTGTGGTCCTACCAGACTGACACTCCATGCACAAACTCAACACACTTCAACTTTATTATATCAGCTATACATTTTTTTTTTCTGTCTAAATGCCCAAATTGAGCTTGCATTCTACTAGTGAAAGATATGTTACCTGGGTCTGCGAAAATATGTCTAAATACAAAAGTGCCATCGATCGGTTTTGCTACTTTCTATGTCCGATTACCTTTATGGGATGG
>NW_004798456.1:115333-117495 GCF_000002075.1 Aplysia californica
AGACGGCACTACATTTTCTCACGACATGACAGCATCCCTGAGCATCGCCGTGGAAGCGATCACCGCGCGTAAGTGTTTTCGCGCCCCGCGCCCGGCGATACGCGAAACAATGCACTGTTGTTAAGGAGCGCCGCCACGAGTGTCACCTCTCTATTACTGTAAACCCTCTCTGGTGTCACTGTGTAATCCTAATCCAAGACCGCATAGGCCTAGGCCTAGGACCTATACCAAGACGGGACAACTCTTCTTTACGTCATGTGCCAAGTGCAGGCCCCTCCCACTTTTGCAGCTGCGCATATAACTCGCTGGACTGGCGAAAGTTTACAATTTACGTTGGTTACAATGCAAGGCTACTACATGTACTGATCATCTCGGGTGGTAGATCTATGTCTAGCCTATGCCTACTAGAATTGATTTATTTTAGCCCGGAGAGAAAGAGAATGAATAAACGTGTATCTAGATCTAGATCAATATCTAGATCTAGAATCTAGATTTTGTAGTGCACCCAGCAAAGAGTGTGCACTTCGGAAAGTAGATCTAGATTTAGATCCCTAGATGTAGATAGACTCTAGATCTAGATTTAGATCAAATAGACTCTAGATCTAGATCTATATCAAATAGACTCTAGATCTAGATCTAGATCAAGCTCTAGAATCTAGAGGTTGGCGAATGACCGAAGGGCGACTCTTGACTAGGCTACAAGTACTTGCCTGTGAATTGGCGGAGACACACTATCAATACTACTATAATTCATACAATCATATCAACAGTAGATCTTCTTTAGCTTCTCTGCTTGTTTCAATTGCATCTTTTTCGGTGCACCTGCACAGCTACGGTCACGTTTAATGTTTAAATCTACATGACGGCCATTGTCACGTGGGAGTGAATCTAGATTTAGAATCTAGATCAAGATCTAGATTCGAGATAGACCACTAGATCTATATCTCTAGATTCTAGATAGCCAAGGTAATCTACCTCTAACCTAAATCTAGATATATATACTCCTAGATCTAAATTTGATATGTAGATCTAGCCTTATTTTAATTCAGTTTAGATCTAGAATCTAGATTTAGATCTAAATCTAGATTCTAGATCTAGATCTATAAGAAACACGTAAAAATTACTAGATCTACAGGGGCACTTAGGCATAGAGTGATTTAGATCTAGATTCTAGATCTAGATTATCTAGATCTAGAACCTAGATCTAGATCTAGATCTACAACTGCGGACACTGCACACCAGATTAGAATTAGAATTGATCAAGTTGAGATAGATTCTGGGGTGAATACTTTAAATCTAGATCTAGATCTAGATCTAGGTTTATATCTAGATCGGATGTAAATTATAATATACATATTAATAATCTAGAATCTAGGCCTTTCTTGGGACATCCCTCGGCATCTCAATCTAGATATCTAGATCTAGATCTAGATTATAGGCCCTAGAATCTAGAATCTAGAGAAACACACAGGCCTAGAGGGCCTAGCATACGACAAACAGTCGAAACTAGGTCAACCTCTCGATTCTAAATTTCAATGCATGATAAAGTGCATTTTTTGGTGATTTTGTGGTCAAGTGTTGATGCTAGCATCAATTTTTAATAGTAAAGCATCTAATAATACTTACTTCTTGTTGATTTTGATGATCTGTGAAGAGTTTCAGTCAAAAATAAACACGAAGCAAGGCGACACATGTCCGCCATTTTTACAACACTGTTGAATAGCACGTCTGACGCATCGCGCAGCTCTGCTGACAACAGACAGACTTAACTTTAACTGCGACGATGCTCAGGCGAACGATAATGTATACATTCATTTGCACGGTGCGAGCTAGGCGAGCTACAGGTCAGACCTAGAGCCACTCTGAGACCGGCCTTAAAGGAAAGGTCTATAGTCTTGGATAACATCTGTCCAAAACCTAATTTATTCGGTCATCTACCTTGGCAGACTAACTCATCTACGTCACCGAAGGGACATTTTGGCGCCATGTCTAGATCTATATTTTATGTGAGTGGTTTTTTTTTTACCTCTCCCATCATCTGTCCCTTTGTGTGTGTGTGTGTATGTATGTATGTATGTATGTATGTATGTGTGTATGTGTGTGTGTGTGTGTGTGTGTGTGTGTGTGTGTGTGTGTGTGTGTATGTATATCTGTGTGCACAT
>NW_004798456.1:119469-130216 GCF_000002075.1 Aplysia californica
ATAATAATAATATTAATAACAATAATAATAGGCCTACTATTATCACCATATTATTAATAGGATGATGATGATGGTAACTCAAATTGATAAACAGGTACATTTTAGACTAAATCAATATTCTTCTTCTACGGCCTGTTTTTTTTTTTTTTTCTAAGATGGACCACCTCCACTGATTAACAGTGGTACGTTTAGATAAAAATGACTATGTCATTATTTTAGGATGGTGCACTCATAGTCATATATTGATTAACAAGTAGGCCTACATTTTAGACACTAATTTTCTACACTAGTTTTTATTACTTCTTGGACGGTGCACTCAAACTGATTAACAGAGGTACGTTTAGATAGTGATTCCTCTACAATATGTTTTTATTCTTCGATGACTATATTATTTAGGGTGGTGCACTCACATTGATTAACTGGAAGGCCTATATTTTACTTTTAGATACTTTTTGTCTACACTAGTTTTTATTACTTTTAGGATGGTGCACTCACATTAATTAACTGGAAGGCCTACATTTTAGACACTATTTGTGAAGCGTGCTGACAAAATGAGTTACTTCTCGGATTCAGGCCTTCGGGAAATAGATCCATTACACTTATAGATGAAGTTTTTACAATTTATAAGCATGAAATAAAAGGTATGTTATACTTAAAGAATATGGCATAAATAGAAAATCTACCAATTTGACCCTAGTGTCAATTTTTGGCCAATATCTCCATTTGTGGACTTCGAGAAGTAACTCATTTAGTCAGCACGCCTCACATTTGTCTACACTAGTTTTTATTACTTTTAGGATGATGCATTAAAATTGATTAACAGAGATACGTTCAGATAATATTCTTCTGTAACAACATGCTTTTATTCTTCTATGATTTAATCCAGCATGGTGCACTCATATTGATTAACAAGTAGGCCTACATTTTAGACACTATTTTTCCACACTTGCTTTTATTATTTTTCTACGGTGGTGTACTCAAATGTATCATCAGGTACAGTTTATCTTCTTCAACTTCTTCCTACTTATAGGATGGTTCACTCAAATTGATTCACAGGTACAGTTTTGATGTTCTTCTACATTGTAGTAGAGGGAATAAGGAAACAATGCAGTTGTAGATGTTTTATATCCAAAACTTAGATAATTTAGGAGGAGGGTCCGATCTTGCATGTTGTTAAACCCAACTGGGACTGAGAAGGGTACAGCGTGCAAGCCCAAAGAATCGAGTTACTCTTTAAAAATGTGAGGCAGGGTGGTGAAATCTGGCGCTCGTCAAAATAATGAAAGTCAAGAAACTGGCATTTTTCTGCAGGTTTGGGAATTTTAACTAATTTTTTGTTTTTTGGCTCAACACCTTTCATGCCTGTTAAAAAAAACACACTTCTGTGTGAATTTTATTGGAAAATCGTTGATTAAAGACATAAAATATGTAAATTTTCAGTGTCCACAGACTCTCAAGCTAAGGAAATAACTCAATTTGGCGTCTGAAATTAGGCAACCCCACCTCCTTCAATCACCATTATACAGTATCTTGACTTGTATCCAAGATAAATGGATATTTTTTTTCATCAAAAACAAGACAAAAGGACAGGCTTTATTAAGATGACACAAATAACTCCATGTTCCCCAAAATTGACGAGCGCCGGATTCCACCGCGTCCAACCACAAATGTTATCCCCACACTGGAAATGGACTCAGATCTTTTGCATGCGAAGACGAGTACCCATCTATTACAACACACATGCTGCTGGTTTTTAGATGTTCATCTAAAAGGGCAATTAAAAAAACCCAGAAATACTAAATCTGTTTTTCGTCGACGGACTGATTTGACATCAACACAATTTCATTCATGTCAGTGCCTTTGTTGTCTGTTGATTTTTGTGAGCAGGCTTACATTATAGAACAAAAACAATAATGATCTCGGAAACATACATATATTTTGGATGGAATCTTCACCAACAAGAGTAGCCTACGTTACAGCACAAAACCTTCCCACACATGGCAGATATACAAATGTACAAAAAGAGAAAGTTTTAGTTTTAAATTCTGTATAAGTAATACAGCATTTACAATACAAAGGTCATAAAGTTCTGAACATTAAAGGTGTTATTAAAGCGTAACATACAAAGAAAAGAAGAAGAGATAAGCATGATAGATGTTTGATAGGATAGAAGGAACAAACCAGATAAGAGTGCCTTCCAATCATAAACACAAACACACAAAAAGAAAAAAATTAGGCCCATAATATGTGTAACAAAAGTTATCAAAAATACTTTTTAAATGTCTCAAACGAAGTCTACCAACAAAAGACAGTCATTAAATATAGGTGAAGACTCCAGTGGAAAAAATGGGTAGTTCACATTATAAATTTAAGAAAATGTAGAAAATGGACACTCAAGGTTTGAAAATCTGCATCTCTCAGTCAGTAAAACATAATCTTTTACCTTACATAACACAGGACTTATTCATAATATTTATATTTTATTCATTTTTGTTTTGTTTAGTCTTTTGTTGAGAGTGTTATAACACTTGCGGAGAGGAACATTCAGATTTTGTAAGAACACAACATGGGAATAGAACCCCCCCAAACAAAACTCCAATTAAAAAAGACACAAAACAAATTGGGAGTTAAATAGTTGTTTCAGTGGAGTCTTCAAGTGGTTACCATTGAGCAAAGTACAGAGAAACAGAGAAAATATCACAGAGTCACAACTGGTAAGGCCATGCTTTCGCTAAGTCAACTTAGTCAACTCAACGAAATGGAAAATGGTAGAAATCACTGCAGGCACAAGCAAAATATAATCTACTGAGTAAACTGTAAACGGACGAGATATTATAACACAGGGTAGGAGTCTTCTCGGACTTCTCATCGACATAGAACATAGAACAATTTATCACAAACAAAATCTCTTGCAAATAAATAACATACATTTTCCAGTAAAAGTAAAGGTTTAAAACGGAGTAAGTACTTTTCCTTATACATTTTCCAGTAAAAGTAAAGGTTTAAAATGGACAAGATTTGGAGCTACTTTCTCATCAAAACTGTTCAGCTTTGGAACTTAGTTTCTTTAAAAAAAGAATACAAAAAATAAAGTGTAGGAAAGACAAAAACAATTCAGTTTTCACAGAAATATCTAAAGTAAAATATCTTTCTCTCTTCAAGAATGAAATGCAGAATACTCAAATGCTTTATCTCTTTGTACATGAAAAAACACACAATCAAAGAGAAATAGTGGAATGTTATATCTTCTCAGGAGCAAAAACACCCGGAAAAAAATTGGAATGCTTTATCTTTTCAAGAACAAAAACGAGGTATCAAGGAGAAAAAGTCCAATATTTTATCTTCTCAAGAATATAACACAGTACCGAAACAAAATGACAGAATGTTTGTGAGGCATGAAGACGAAATGAGTTAAGTCTTGGATTTCATTCCTATGGACATAGAGTTAGGTATGTCTCGATTCATTGGCAGGGTTTGACAAAACATGATTTTTTTAAATGATAAACCGTCACCAGAGAACCATTTTGTCCAAAGTGCCCTCATTACTTAAGAACACTTTAGACGAAATAGTGTTTTCTCCTTTGATTTAAAAAAATAAATTTTGATGAAATAGTTAATAATAATAATAGATAGCATAATTTGTATAGCGCAAATCCACGTTCAACAGCAAACTCTATGTGCTTCACAATCTATAGGCCTACTATTACCCCAGCAGACCTGAAAGCCTTTTTATGCCTTTGATCAACGCTTTTCAGTAAAATCAACACAGAAATATGTTTTTAAATGGACTTAAAAATTGTGCTCAACGGCCAGAAAAAAAGCCATTTTCTTTGATTTTATCATTTTGACCAGCACCTTATTTCACCACAATGCCTCACATTTCATTGTTGTTCTCTGATTCAGCGAGAGTCTGAGTTTGAGCCCTTTTGCCTTAAATAGAGCTGTAAAAGTAAAATATAGCCCCCTTTTCTCCTTCTTCCATCTTTCTTGTTCTCAATGACAGTTATACAGTCGGTCCAGTGGTGAGCATAGAGTGGTCTCTTCTAGTTTTAGTAAGAATTTACAGCACTTTCATCGCAATTAGGTCATATAAGTGCCGAAGATAAGAGTTGCTACAAGAGAGTTACATAGTAATAATAATAATAGATAGCATGTGTATAGTGCAAATCCCAGCTCAACAGCAAGCTCTATGCGCTTTACAATCTATCCTATTACCCCAGCAGACCTGAAACAATTCTGAAAAAACCTCAACTTCCTGAGAAGCATACAGCCATTTATAGGCGCTAAAACACTGATATACTGACAAGATCTTTCACTATGAATATGAACGGGTACCCATTCCCACCTGGGTGAAGTGAAGAAAATTCATGTCAAGGGCTTTTCCCAAGGACACAACGTTGGGCCCACAGCTCGAACCCTCGAACCCGCAGCATCACAATTACGAGTCTGATAGCCTTACCACTAGGCCATCGACGCTACATGCAAAGAAAAGAAAAAGGAGAGATAGTGATGACACATTTTCTGTAGGAACTAAGGCACAAACTAAACTGGAGCACCTGCCAACCACCTTGCAGGCATGCTATGATCATCGTCATTCGAGAAGACATGGGGGAGGGGGTCTAAACTTAACTTTTACTAAACGAACTCGATTATTCATACCTCTCTGCAGCTCAACCCATCTCAGTTATTAAGTAGTTTGTTTACCTCTGTATGCTTTGAAGACGCATGCCATAGAGAATTAAGCATGATAAAGTACGTACATGTATTTACATAAACAGTTGGATCAACAAAAATAAATATCTTGTGCATTTTGAAAAGGACGAAAGATGGAAGGTATTCACATAAACACGAGAAAAATTTCAACACAGATCACAGTTCCTCTTCCCAAATATTTGACTAATCAAATGCTAATATCACAGACTCTGAAGAATCATAAATGGACAATAATTTGTTCAACTCATTTACTATGATAAGCTGACCCGATCTATCAGCTTCCTATCTTCCTCTCCACTACCATGAGCCATGTCATCAACTCGACAAGAATGCCTTTATAAATGTGAACCGTGCTGACAAAATGAGTTGCTTCTCGGATTCAAACCTTAAGGAAATAGAGATCTATGCACCACGCTTATAGGTGGAGTCTTTACAGTTTATAAGTATAAATTAATATAAAACAGGTTATACTTAAAGAATATGGCGTCAACAGAAAATCTACAAATTGGACCGTAACTTCGATTTTTGGCCAATATTTCCATTTGTTGATTGCGAGAAGTAACTCATTTTGTCAGCATGCCTCACAAATACCTGAACTACGCCAGCCCAGACTTTCTAAAATAGTATCCGTACTTTTAATTTTAAAATTTTGTTGTTTGTTTGTTTTTTCTGCTTAAAGTCCCCTTTCAATTTCCTTTTACTTAACATGAAAAAAAGTTATAATTTGAAAAACAGCAAGAAAAATCAACGGACAAAACTAAACGTATCCACTAATTAGATGCCCGCCTGCCAAAGAAATTACCTTAAAAAAAGTAGAAAAGTGTGTAGTTAATTTGTCTACATGGTTTTGTACAGATGGACAAAAAAATGTATGCCAATAAATGATACAAAAACAGAATCCAACATCTCAAGTTATTGAAATGTATCAATACAGAAGACTTTGCTTAACACAACATTTTTTTTCTTACCGCAAAAGGATTTCAAACCCCGATTTTAAAAAAAAAATTTTTTTTGGGGGGGGTTGTTCCCCTTTATCAGTTGCATTGCAACTTCCCTTAACACGAAATCTGCTTGATGCAAACAATTTCTCCGCTCCTGTGAAGTTTACATAATCCACGTTTTACTCGACCCGACAAAGTTCTACAGACACAACCAAGAATATAAACAACGAAACACTGCAATTATTATGGTCTATTGTAGAGGGAACCAAAAACCAACCCCCCCACCCCCCCCCACCCAAATATTAATTTAGCCGACAAGTTATTCAAATGTCGTAGGCCCAGAAATGCAAATTTTTTCAGGAGAGAAAAAAAAATTGAAAAAAAAATAAATGTTTCAATTCCCTTTCAGTTTGTGTACATTTGTTCTTTTCTTTTTTTTT
The DNA here is from genome assembly GCF_000002075.1 of Aplysia californica. Lineage (NCBI taxonomy): Eukaryota > Metazoa > Mollusca > Gastropoda > Aplysiida > Aplysiidae > Aplysia > Aplysia californica. Next base: position 125,564 of record NW_004798456.1, read on the forward strand.
TTCTGTCAACAAGAACATTTTTTTCAACAAAATATTATTTGAGCACATGCAACCGATACTACAGATTCAGAAACTACAGTGAGAAAAAAAAAGAATAAACAAATCAAAATATTTGGGGTTTACTATGTTTGAAAAATCTGGGTTCAAATTGGCCATTTTTGTACATGTATTTCCTAAAACTATCATTTGGAAAAAATAGAAAGAAAAAAAATTTTTTTTTTTGAAAGAAAGAAAAAAGACAGAAAAAAAAACATTGCAAAAAAAACAACAACATTGCAATACTCAGGCATGGGTAACATGGTCTTGACAACTAAAACAAAACAAAATTGCTTCACATGTGCCACTCAGAGGGTGGACAAGAAAAGAATAATATAATATTATATGTGAGGTCTGTTACAGCAAAAATTAGTCTGTGCTGTGAATTTGAGTAAATAACAAAATTAAATATTGAGCTTTAAACGTTCAAAAAAAGGAAGAAAGTAAAATACAAATATAAGTCGATCTTTATAAACCTGATTGCATTTGAATTTTAAAAAAAATAAACAACAAAGGATTAATTAAGAAAAATAAAAAGCAATTTCTTTCTCCTTCTCCTTCTCTTTTCCTTCTCCTCCTTATCTTTTGAGGAACATAACTCCTGCATGTCTGTCTGCTCATCAGTCTTCATCCCACTCCTCTCTGCCATCCTTCTTCTTCTTTTCCCAGTCTCCACCTTTTTCCCTGCATGTCCGGTCCATCTTTTCCTGCCTCCGTTTTTCCTTCTCTTCTTTCTCCTCCTCCTTCTCTTTCATCCACCTCTTGCTACTCCTTCTCTTCCTCCCAACTCTTTCCTCCTCCTCTTTTTCCCTGCATATCTATCTTCTCCTGTATCCATCCTACTCCTCCTCCTCCACTCTTACCCGTCTACTCCTCCATCTCCATCTTACTCCTGCTTCCTCCTCCTCCTCCTCATCATCAGCCTCAACTCTTGCACATCCGTTTACTCCTCTGTCTCCATCCTCCTCCTCTTGCTCCTCCTCCTCCTCATCATCAGCCTCAACTCTTGCACATCCGTCTACTCCTCTGTCTCCATCCTCCTCCTCTTGCTCCTCCTCCTCCTCCTCGTCATCAGCCTCAACTCTTGCACATCCGTTTACTCCTCTGTCTCCATCCTACTCCTGCTCCTCCTCCTCCTCCTCCTCATCATCAGCCTCAACTCTTGCACATCCGTCTACTCCTCTGTCTCCATCCTCCTCTTGCTCCTCCTCCTCCTCCTCCTCATCATCAGCCTCAACTCTTGCACATCCGTCTACTCCTCTGTCTCCATCCTCCTCTTGCTCCTCCTCCTCCTCCTCCTCGTCATCAGCCTCAACTCTTGCACATCCGTCTACTCCTCTGTCTCCATCCTCCTCCTCTTGCTCCTCCTCCTCCTCAGCTTCTCCTGGAGTCCCTGCTCCATGCGAGCCTTGTTTGTCTCCTCCATCTTCTCCAACTGAGCCTGCTCCTGCTCATGCTGCTTCTTGAGTTGCTCGATGTTGCCTGGGAAACGCATGAAAAGACAAAAAAATATCAATTTATCTTTTTGTACACAAGTCAAAATATTGGTGAATGAAGGAAATGGGGGTTGCCTGGTTTCGGAGGTAAAATTAGCAAGAAAATGGCCGCCAAAATTGAGTTATTTCCCTACCTTGAGAGTCTGTGGAACCTGAAAATTTACATCTTTTATGCCTTAAATCAATGTTTTTCTGTAAAATTCACACAGAAATGTGTTCTTTAGTGGTCATGAAAAGCGAAGAGCCAAAAAACAAAAATTCACAAACCTGCGGAAAAATGCTAGTTTTTTTCACTTTAATTATTTTAACGAGCGCCTGATTTCACCACGCTGCCTCACATGTACATGAGAAGAAGGCAGAATCTAACACCATTCTAGAAAATAAAGTTTGTTTTCACAGACAAGCGGACGCAAAAAATTTCTCACCAAACAGATCTTCTTGTGAAGGCGGAGGCGCGAGCTCGTTGAGTGGGAGTGGTGTAGGGGCCGGTGCTTGTCCCTCATCTCCTGGGGTTAACCCTCCGCTCTGAGGCACAAAACAATTGAATAATTTTAGTAAGAGTTTTACGGAACTTGCAACACAACAAAATAAGGTCATATAAGTGCCAAAGATTAGAGGAGTTACAAGAGAGTAACAAACATAAAAAAGGAGGAGAGGAAAGGATGAGCGCATACTATGGTACGGTCTAGTCGCCGATGGTACAAAAAGTGATAATCATCTTTTACTTGCAAGCCCAACAGCTTAACCACAAGACGACTAGATCTATTGCCAGATATAATCAAAATAAAGAGACAAACAGACAAATAAACCAACGCACGACTGGACACACCACTGACCTCTCCTCCTTCCACCTTGTCCGGCTGAGATATTGCCATCAGCTCCGGCTCCAACATGTCATCGTCAAAGTCCTCATGCATTTCTGGAAAGGACGAAGCAAAAGTCAGTCTTTTTTAACTAGCGGAAACAAAAAAAAAAAAAGGTGAAATGGTGTAGGTTTAGTAGCCCATCCACTATCAAACTTGCTTCAGTGAGCGAACTTAAACCCTAATTTTAACTTGCTCTGTTTTGTCTTTATTTTAGTAAAAGTTTTACGGCACTTGCAATTCAATTATATCATCTGAGTACTGAAGATTTGAGGTGTTACAAGAGAGTAACAAACCAGACCAGACCATCAATGATTTATTTATAGAGGCACCAGCCATCCATGTCCAGGTGCTGTTTTAGCCTCTTTTTCCTGTATTCGGATTAATAATATCTTTTTGCCAATTTATTGGTTGAGAGTAACAAACACAATAAATATGAAGGAAGAGAGATGACGATAATAGATGTATGATAGGAAAGAAAGAGTAGACCACAACCGAACACACGGCAACATCCCACATTCACATTTTTTTTTAAAGCATGTAGTTGTATCTAGTTGGATAAAGTACAGACAACATTGCGAAAATGTCCAAAATGAACAAGATAACAACGTATCCATTGCTAAATGTCCAAAATGAACAGGATAACAACGTATTTCAAAATTATAATCTTTAGTTTTAGTTAGTTTAGAAAGAGTTTTACGGTGCTCGCAAAGCTAGAGTCATATTATAAGCACGTTTATCATGATCAAATACATCACAACTAATAACAAACACAGTATCAAGGTTCAGACTGGTTACTAAGAGAACAGGACATGGGAAGAAACAAAAGAATGTAATAACAAATCTTGTTCATTTTTTCCCCACAAATAAGCAACCTTTGTAAAGAAGGGAAAAAAAAGATGAGGGACAGGTGTGAATTAGTACACAGATGCTAGAAAGAACAATTTTGAGGCAACATGGTGGAATCAGGCTCTCGTCAATTTTTGGACAAGTAGAGTTATTGGTATCATCTTAAACCTTGTTCACTTGTCTTTATTAAGATAATAAAAAAATATCCATTTACCTGGAATACAAGTCTAGATATTTGTGAATGAAGGAGATGGGGGTCACCTATTTTCAGAGGTAAAATTAGTGAGAAAATGGTTGCCAAAGATTAGTTATTTCCTTAGCTTAAGAGTCCAGGTCAACTGAAAATTTACATTTTTTGTGCCTTTAATCAACATTTTTCAGAAAAATCCACACAGAAATGAGTACTTTAATGGGCATGAAAGGTTTTGAGCCAAAAAACAAAAATCTGATAAAAATCCACAAACCAACAGAAAAAAGCAAGTTTCTTCAGTTTGATTCCACCACGCAGCCTCACAATTAATTAAACAAAACTTTTTCCTTTGACTTCAGAGTAACACATACATAATACTGTCCCCGTCATTTTATGCAAGAAAAATTCAGAAATTATGCAAACTGAGCCCAAAAATATGAAATAATGCGATTCTGTTAATTTCAACAAAGAATGATAAAGGAAAATAATCAGAAATTATGCAAAAAATGACAAAATTTTGCTAAATTAAGCGGGGTGCATAAAACCACGGGGACAGATAATATTACAAAATATGTGCTCTAATGACCATCAGTCAGAGACAATCCACAATCCCCCCTCCCCTCCCTTCCGCCTTTTTTTTGGCATGTTTTTCTATGTTTTAAAGACAGTCCGAGAGGACCACAGAATCTGTCTTAGTTTCGTTTAAGTAAGTGTTTTACAGTACTTGCAACACAAAAAAGGTGTTATAAGTGCCGAAGATTAGAGATGTTACAAGAGAGTAACAAACACAAAAAGCAAGGCCGGAGGAGAGACCTAAGGACCAAAGATGTTTGACGGCAAAGGAAGAGCAGACCCCAACCGAACACCCGTCAACCACCCACAGAATCTGTCTAAGATTATCATTTTAGCTGGTCAACAATGGGTGGCTGTCCAGAAACAGGTTCCACTGCACATATTCATGAATAGTGTACTATTACATAATAATACTGTTATCATTAATTTATAGGCCTACTAGAAAACCAGAACAATAATAAGAAAGCAAACAGGAAAAGCAAAAGGAGCTACTATTTTTTTAAACATGAAACAGTATGAGGAAGGAAAATAGAAGGTGGGGGGAGAGAGTGGATCCATAAAAAAGAATTCTGAAAGCAAAATTAAATTAAATTGGGACAGGGTTGTTTTGTGTTGGGGTTTGGTTTTTTTAGGGGGGGGGGGGGGA
>NW_004798456.1:130316-134687 GCF_000002075.1 Aplysia californica
TTTTTGGGGGGGGGGGGGGGGAACCTCTTTCCCAGCCCCAAGATTAACTCTTTAAGCCCTGAGTTTTTTCCAACATTTCCCGGAGTTTTTCTACAGGGGTCTAATACCTAGTGCACTATGTCTCATTATAGCCCCAAAAGCTTGACTCCAACTTCTAAATAGCAGAAACAAAGGCTTAGTCATTACTAAAAAACTTGGTTCGGGAATAGTTCCGAAAAACAAGGAAAAATTAGCACTAAATAAAACGAAACAATTGTCACTAGTACTGGTTAACACATGGTTTAAATTTGAAAAAAACAAAATGTCTAAAACAAAACGACAGGAGTTGAGTTTCAAGGTGAAGAGAAGCACATCGACACCATAAAGGCCAATTCGCAAGCTGTTGACATGTTACAGAATACACTGATATTAACTAACTGCAAGAATTCTGGGGTCAAGGGAAGATTCTTCAACGCTCAACAACAGCAATTTACCGTTGGAAAAGAGCAATATAGACAGACGAAAACAAACAGAAAAAAAGAAAACAATAGTTAGGTTTACTACAAATTTCCAGACAGCTATATCTACAAGATTTTTTTTTCAAAGTAAAAAATAAATACACAATGACATAGATCTAGTATTATTCTAATCTAAACAGTTGACAATATTCTAAAAATTATGGTAAAATGAAATACGAGTTAGCAAAATGAAACAACAACAAAATGTTTCAAAAGTAAAGGGTGAATTTGGGTCAGTCCGAAACGTTTGGATTAAAAATAGGTTGAACAAAAAAAAGGACATTATCTGAAACTTGTTTAAAAAAAGAAAAGAGAATAAAGAAAAAAAAGGAATGAGCGTATTATGTGGTGGAGCAATAAGGAGTTTAGCTGAGAAAGTAGGGAACAAGAAGATCTCTGGTCATACATACCCACAAATGCTGGAAGTGAATGGAAAAGTGGCGAGAATATTGAATATTGAGGTGCAAGGATATCTTCTTGAACTTCGGATTTTTTGGCAGTTGTCTTTGTTTTATTTTGTTTTGGGTTTTGTTGGGGGGTTTTTGTTGTTGTTTTTTTGTGGGGGGGGGGGGGGGGGGTTTTGGGGGGGGGTTTTGTGTGGAGGGGGCTGTTGGGTTTTTTAAAGGTTGAAAAAAAAAAATTTGGAGGGGGGACTGGGGTTGGGATTGGGATTGTTTTTTGTAGCATAAACACACAGGACCCCTAACCCTCCCCCTACCCCACCCCCACCCCGAAACAAGAGGAAAAAAACAACAAAAAACAAAACAAAAATCAACTATATTTCATTAAGCTGATTTAAACACTTTTCTACAAAAAATTATTTTAAAACCCCAGCCGCAATAACAACAACAAAATGCCCAACAACAATAACAACAGCAACCAAACAAACAATCAACCAAGCAGCAACAACAACAACAAAATAATTGTTTTAAAAAACCAATAAAACCTCTAAAAATAGCCACATGACAAAAGGACCAATTGACAAACACAACATTTCACAACATACCAACACAAGCCCGGTCAGCACTTACAGCAAAAGTAACAATACAACGTTATGTGGGTTACTTTTTTTTTTCTTTTTTTTTTCAGTCATAGACAAATCATGCTTTTCTTCCAGTCACAGACTAATTGCAACTTTCTTTCAATCTTAGACTGATAGAGTTGGGTTTTTTTAACCAAGGAAAAATAATGTTTTTCTTCCAGTCGAGAAATACATGCGTTTTTAATTTCTTGCAAAAAGTCCCATCTGGTCACTCGCTGTCACAATTTATTTGCCACTGATAATCTTTCCCAGCATTCTTTGATTTAAACGACACAGCAAAATATGACGCAATCGATCCACCCACCCACCCACCACAATCATAAAAGCAAGAGCTTCAATCAAAAATGCCCCTGCATTGTCGTTACAACGTCCAGTCAGTCTGGAAGTACAGTAAACTGTCTAGATAGCACCAGAAGACCTTCAACAATACCATTCGCCAAAGTCTTTATAAAAATAACTTTTACTTTCTGTCAGGAGTAACCCATCATTATCATTATTGTTTGCACTATTATCATTATTCTTATCATCTGAAGACGACAGGGGGAAAATGACGGTAATCACACTCATAGCTGTGTTTCTTTTCAACAGTTGGTTCATTATTATTGTTAGATTCCCAATTCAGCAACACCTAAATTAACAATAAACTACTAGTCAAACAAATATGAAGTTATGAGTCCACAACCTTTTAAAATTGGCACCCACACAATTTCCAGTTTGTGATTACCGTCATTTTTTTTCCTTGTGCTCTTCATCTACTTTCAACCAGTAATTTTACTTATTATGTTGGATATTCAATTCTTTTACCCAGCTCTGCAGTCTTTTTCATTTTAAGGTTTGAATGTAAGTGTTTTACACCCCCATCTGCACAATTTAGATCATTTGTGAGGCAGCGTGGTGGAATCAGGCTCTCGTCAAATTTTAGGAATGTAGAGTTATTGTTATCGTCTTAAAGCTTGTTCACTTGTCTTTATTTAGATGAAAAAAAGACATATCTATCTTAAATACAAGTCGAGATATTTGCGAAAGAAGGAGGTGGGGGTCACCTGTTTTCAAAGTAAAATTAGTGAGAAAACGGCCGCCAAAGTTAAGAGTCCGTGGCAACTGAAAATTGACATTTTTTTGTGCTTATATTCAACGTTTTTCAGAAAATCTACTCAGAAATGAGTTCTTTAAAGGGCATGGAAGGTGTTGAGCCAAAAAACAAAAATTTTATAAAAATTCACAAACCAGCGGAAAAATGCAAGTTTCTTCAATTTGATTTTTTTGACGAGAGCCTGATTCCACGGCGCCGTACCTGTCAGGGACAACCCTACCTAATAGGGATACCTCCCACCACAAAGACTGAGATAGCCGGTGCTCTGTTTTAGTTTTATTTAGAACAATACGGCACTTGCAACACAAAATAAGGTCGTATGAGTGGCGAAGAGTAGATGTGTTTCAAGAGAGTAGTAATAAACACAAAAAAAGAAGGAGGAGAGATAAGGACGATAGATGTTTGATAAGAAAGAAGGAGCAAATCACACCAGAACACCTGCCAACCATCCTTTATCACTCAATGCTCTGCAGACTGAAGACAAACATCCGGAGAGTGGACAACAAAATATGACACATCTAGTAAAAGACAACAGAGTGGGGGGTCAGGGGACAGACGGTGGAAAGGGGGGGGGGGGGCGGCAGAGGATACAGGGAAGAGGGAGAAAGAGGATGGGGGGGGGGGATATAGGAGGAAGGAGGGTGGAGGGAATCAGGTCAAGGGATTTACAGTGGAGGGTGGAGGGGATGTGAGGTTGGACGGTGGAGGGCATCAAATCTCAACTCTTTTACCTCTACAAAGCATGCCATAACACTAGCCATCCCCTCATTTGAAAGCATTTATAGGCTATTATTTTGTCAACCATTCACTGACTGTACCTTTGACATCTTTTCCCTCAATTTAAATTTCTTTTCATTGATATTCACAGATCAAAATAAGACGGAAACTGTAAACAGATCAACAACATCCTTCCCCAAAAAATCAAAGTTTTCAACAGTTTTAATGATTTGAATGTAATTTTTGCTTTCCCAGAGACAAATTCAACTCCTTCCATTAATAGAAAATAATATTTTCACACGAATCATGATAAAAAAGACAAAAAAATTTAAGTCTATAATAATTCTTGTATCAAAGGCCTAATGTAGAAACAAATCTACACTTTTATCAGAAATTGTCTGTCAAGTTGATACTAGTTGATTTACTACCTTAAACAAATGCTGTTTCAACTTGTTCTTTAACTTTTTAAAGAAAAGAGAATGAAATAATAAAAACAATTTCCAAGGAAAAAAAATTATTCTAAATAAAAAATTGCAATAGGCTCATTGACATTTTCAAACAAAATAAACAAAAAGAAAAAAAAAAAACTCCTCCTTTTCACTGTGACTGTGTAATCCAGGAATGCGAGCGGCTGACAAACTTCCCTAAAGAATCCATATATAATAAAAAAAATTGCATTAATCCTTAACCCTTTCGTCCACCCCTTTTTCCTTTTCTCTCATCCACAAGTCTTACCCCCTTCTCTCCCCCATGTCATCTGTTTACAAATCCCATCGTCCTCCATGGTGGTGATTGATGAATGGTCAAGAAATTGCGAGATAACCCGCGCGGGGTTCGGACGGACGTGTGCACACGATTTCTGGTCGTTGGTCAGTATGTGATCCGCCACAGTCAGCTGATTCGACTCCTTTTCAGAGTTCCTCGTACACCACCCTGCTAGTGATTGTGCTTAAAATGCTATAAATGCCATAACAATGAGAGCTTTTAACACACACACACACACACACACACACACACACACA
>NW_004798456.1:134787-145356 GCF_000002075.1 Aplysia californica
ACAAAATACCCCATCTGCTCACACAGCCAGCCATACAAAATACCCCATCTGCTCACACAGCCAGCCGTACAAAATACCCCATCTGCTCACACAGCCAGCCGTACAAAATACCCCATCTGCTCACACAGCCAGCCATACAAAATACCCCATCTGCTCACACAGCCAGCCATACAAAATACCCCATCTGCTCACACAGCCAGCCGTACAAAATACCCCCATCTGCTCACACAGCCAGCCATACAAAATACCCCACCTGCTCACACAGCCAGCCGTACAAAATACCCCACCTGCTCACATAGCCAGGAAAGTGACTGCAATATGGACTTCTCAGGCCTAGCGCAGAAGTGTGTCAGGTGACCGAAACGGATAATTTTCACCGTCGCATTATTGCGCCAAGTGACTACAAATGGTTAAGTTTAAAAAAAACCCCACAAAATATGGTATCGACATGACAGTCGACGTTTGTAAAAATAAGATTATAATAGACAGATTGTTTGTTTGTTTGAGTAAAAGAGAATCTCATAGACACAATACTAGTCATATAGTGCTGGGAAAAAGTAAGACAGACAGACTGAAACAACAGAGGGAAAGTAAAGTAGTAGGACATGCCTGTGGCGCCCTCCAACCACCCACCGGAAAAATAGATTGAAAAGATAGAAGAGAATAAAAAAGAAAAAAGTAAGACCAATAATTAAGTGGTGCCAACGAAAAATGCTATTCTTAAGCAGGAGTTTCCATAGCTTTTCTGTCGTTAAAAATGTAAGAGATTTAAATTAGCCCTAAGATCTTCTTGTTCTTCTTCTTCTTCTTCCTCTTCTTCTTCTTCTTCTTCTTCTTCTCATCGTAATACATTATTATTATTATTATCATTATTATCATAATACTCATTATTGATAGTATTTGTTGCATTATTACCATTAATGTTATTATTATCATTATCGTTATTCTTGTCCATATTATTATCTTGATTACTATTATTATCAATATTATTACTACTATTGTAATCATTGTCATAATTACTTAAAGCAGCACAAGTAGGCTGTGTTCAGATAAAAAGAGTCAGGAAAAGACGAATGCAGTTTCCGGTATACTTGAGCAGACATAAGTAAAGTCTTGAACTTCCAGCTCTCACTGGTAAAGTGGAAGGCAAACGAGGCAGAGGTAGACCCAGAACAACCTACTTGAAGAGCCTAAACTAATTGGTGACGGGGAAAGATCAGGATAATGTTGCAGAGGATAAAATGAACAACCATGATCGTCGATGTCTGTTGCAGATCTGGCACTAGATGACAACTATTGTTATTATTCTAATTATTATAATTGGTATTATCATTGTAACTTACAGTAGCCACAGCACAGAGCACTGAAGTGAGACAGGCCCACGTATGCATGCACGCACGCATGAACGCACGCACACATACACGCATGCATGCACACATGCATACACCCACGCACAAACGCGTGCACGCATGAACGCACGCACACATACACGCGTTCGTGCACACATGCATACACCCACGCACAAACGCGTGCACGCATGAACGCACACACACACACACACACACACACACACACACACACAAAAAAAAACTACCTTTATCGGAGATCTTCAAGTTGCTGGTGTCTCCGCCTATCTTCTCCTTCATCAGCCTCAGTCTCTCCTGTCTCAGGGCACTCTCCTTAGGGCTCAGTTCTGCCTTTGCCCTGGCCAGATCTTTCTCAATGGTGTTGTGAATTACCTGATACAAGAATTGATATATTATGTGAAGCATGCTGACTTAATGGGTTACTTCTTGGAATTCAGCCCTATGGAAATTGATCCAACAACTTCATACGTGGAGTTTGTACAAAAATTAGTAAGTATCCTAAGGTATCCAGTAAGCGTCCTGCCTGCCCCCCCCCCCCCCCCCAACACATTTACTAACAAGTAAGGATTAAAACAATAATTGTGAGGCATTGTGATGAAATCAGGGGCTCATTAAAATACTGAAATGGAAGAAACCGCCGGTTACAGCCAGTTTGCCAATGTTTATCAATATCAATTTTTTTCCTTTTTTTTTTTGCTCAACACCTTTTATCTCAATTTCAAACAGATTTCTTTATGGATTTTACCGATACTGAAGGGTGGTAATCATATATATGTGGAGTATTATAAATTTTTCGGTCATTCTCCTTCACATTCCTATAGCGGGAACTTGCTTGCACCGGGATTTGTCTTCCGGAACCAAAAGTCCCGCTACAGCCATATTCTACCGCATAGGTTTAACGCCCCTTTTAACCTTTTACTCAAAAATAGGCGTCATGGAGCTAAAAACCATGTCATTTTACGAGCGGGAAGTTATTAGCTTACATTGTCGAACCACTGCAGTAAGGCAGCGCAGCGTCTGTGTGTGATGCTGTAGCATTGCATAGCATGCATGTGTCGCTCGTGTGTCTGCATGTCGATGTAGATGTTGCGACACGCCTTGTCCAGCGTGTTCATCTCCTCCGTCTCACAGTACGGGAACTGGGGAAGGCAACATTGGACATATCTTTAAGAAAAAAAAAAAATTAAAACAGATAGTATCGTAATTGTCCAGGATGGCTACCCATTGTAAAGGAGAAAAGTGGTTCTTATTACAAAAAGTTGTATATTATAAAATTATTATATCGGAATGTGTCAATGTAATGTACAAGATAAACCAAAATTTAAAAAAAACCCCACTGAAGTGGTTATATGTACAGGTGATTGTCTTAGACAGCTGATTGTTTTAGACAGCTGATTGTTTTAGACAGCTGATTGTTTTAGACAGCTGATTGTTATAGACAGGTGATTGTTTTAGACAGCTGATTGTTTTAGACAGGTGATTGTTTTTAGACAGGTGATTGTTTTAGACAGGTGATTGTTTTAAACAGGTGATTGTTTTTAGACAGGTGATTGTTTTAGACAGCTGATTGTTTTAGACAGGTGATGGTTTTAGAAAGCTGATAGATAGAACAGGGTTGACTGAATGAGCATTACACCACATATCAAACTTCAACCCTTTGAACCTGAAAGTCCGATATATAGGGCTGGAGCGTAAATGTCTATAATACAAAAGTCCGATATTAGGGCTGACTGGTCTGCCTTCAACCTTATAGTTCTCATGATCAATTTAGACGCATAAGAGAATTGACTGATTCTCTTAAGGTAGGATTATCTCATAGTAAAAATATTGTAAACTAACCGCGGTTTTTACTAGTACAGCGTGTGTTTATTACCTCTACTCATATTTTCTCAATTTTTGCTCGGAAACCCAGAGGAGCAGGGCCAGGTGGGTTCAAGGGGTCGGGGTTCTAAGGGTTAAAATGGAAGCTCTAAGAGTAGGGACTTAGACTCAAGCCTAAAACATACTATCGTAAACAGGGAGAGCTCTGGTTGGTGGCTTAAACTCCAGTGCAGGGTGACATAGGTTGATGAAATAGTCAAGTATTGACATTGATTAATAACAAACACACACACAAACAACATATACACATCTAAACACACACACACACGAACACACACACACACACAAACAACACATACACACCCATACATAAACATACACACAAACACAAATACACACACACACACACACACACACACACACACACAAATACTCACACATAAACACACACACACATACATAAACATACACAAACACACACACACACACACACACAAAAACAAAACAACAACAAAACAAAACAAAAAACCCCACTCACTTTAATATTATTGAGATAGCGTTTGGCACTGGTGATGTTTGCCATGGCAGCTATCAGGTTGTTCCTCGTTTCCGTCGCTAGCTGGTATTTGGCCGGAATATTGCTGAGAACATAAATGGGTGGTGAATTGTGATAGTATTAGTAATATTTTTACAGCACTTACAAAACAAATTAGGTTAGAGGAGAGTAGGGAAACTTCGCCACTCTCAGCTCCGTGGTCTGGAACAAGCCTTCCCCACCTCTCTCTTTTCGCTGTGCGCAACCGACTAGCAAACCCCCCTTCCGTCCCCCTCCCCCCAGCTAGAAAAAAATATATTTCATTAACCGATTGGTTAACTTGCTCATTGTACTTCACTTGCATTGCATTTTTATTAAAAATGACATTGACAGAAAATCTCCAATTTGACCCTAGCGTCGATTTTTGGCCAATATCTCCACTTGTGGATTGCGAGAAGTAACTCATTTTGTCAGCACGCCTCACAATAAATAAACTAACCAAAAACAAAACAAAAAAAATTCTTTTAGCTTAGTTCAATTTTAGTAGAGGTTTTACGACTCTCACAACTGCATAAGGTCATATGAGCCCCAGAAGATTAGAGGTGTTACAAGAGAGTAACAAACAAAACAAGAAGAAGTAGAGATAAGGACAAAAGACAGAACTTTGAAAGATATAAGGAGAGGCAAACCACACCAGAGCACCCGCCAGCCACCCACAAAAACTACTTTAAAAATTGAAACTATTTATTAACAAAAAGAAAAAAAACGATCAATTTTTGCGTCTAAAACGTCCCAGCTGTCCACTCACTTCCCGGGAACCTGGCCCAGCATCTGCCAGCGGCGGACGGCAAAGGCCAGCTGGTTACAGGCGTGGTACAGGAGCAGTCGCCCGTTAATCCACTTGTACTTAGCCACCCCGATGCGCTCCTTGCGGTCAAGCAACTGGTCAACCTCCATCTCCAGCTGGTTCTCCAGCTCCGAGCCGTAGTGGCCGCTGAAGATGTCGTCTGGACAACAGGGGAGGGAAACAATGTATATATAGTAAGAAGAAGAAGAAGGAAAAGAAGAAGAAAAAGAAGAAGAAGAAAAATATTAATTACAATAATAATGCTAGTGATAATTATGATAATGATATAGATGGTAATAATAACAATTATAAAAATAATATAAATAATATGTGAGGCAGCGTGGTGGAATCAGGCTCTCGTCAATTTTTAGGCATATTGACTTATTGGTATCATCTTAAAGCTTGTTCATTTGTCTTGCGTTCAATGAAAAAATTACCCACCCATCTTTGATAGAAGTGGAGATATTTTGGATTGAAGGAGGTGGGGGTTACCTGGTTTAAGAGGTAAAATTAGCTAAAAATGGCCGCAAAAGCTTGGTAAATTCCAAAGCTGGAGAGTCCATAGAAACTGTAAATTCATATTTTTGTGCCTTTAATCAACGTTTTCAGTGAAATCCTCAAAGGAATGTGTTTGTTCTTGTTCTTGTTCTTGTTTCAGGAAGCAACATCCCTGCACTCCGGACATGTCCATTGATGCTCCGTTGGTCTCTCCAAAATGTTGCCGAGGGTCCTTCTACTGATTGTGATTGTGATTGTGTTTGTAAATGTACATAAAAGGTGTTATGCCAAAAAACAAAAAAAATAATAAAAAATTGCTACGCAGGGAGAAAACGGCTGTTTTGTTTGATTTCATTATTTTGACGAGAGCCTGATTCCACCACGCTGCCTCACATATTAATAATTTTTAAAAAAATAATAGGCCTAATAATAATAAAAACAATAATAATGACTTAATTGAAGCCAAAAAAAAAAAATTTTTTTTAATGGTTTCGCAACATAGGACAATCTTTGTTTCGCAACTTACCCAAAATCTGACAAACCAGTTTTTCAACTTACCAAAAATCTGACATACTGATTCACCAGTTTATCCAAAATCGCATTAATTTAGTTCCTCGACTTCTCAAACTCAAATTCTGACAACTAGACTGTATCTGGCAAACTGAGTTACCCACTTCTTAGGGCCTATATGACAACCCTGTTTTCCAACATACCCAAAATCTGACAAAACTGGTTTTCCATCTTACCCAAAATTGAACCAAACCATTTTTCCAACTTACATAAATTCTGACGAACCAGTTCCTCAACTTACCCAAAATCTGACGAAACCGGTTCCTGAACTCATACAAAATCTGACTAAACCGGTTTTCCAACTTACCAAAATTCTGACAAACAAGTTCCCTAACTTACCCAAATTTCAAAACACCAGAGTGTATCAGGCAAACTGAGTAATTCCCAAACTACCCAAAATCTGACAAAACCAGTTTTCCAACTTACCCAAAATCTGATCCTGTTCATCGTAAAGGGCCAGCAGTTTGTTCATCTCCTTCGACATCTCCTGCACTTCCTTTTCTAGCGCCTTTGTCTGGTCGTGGATGTCATCTACCTGTTTCTTCGCAACTTCCTGTTCGCTGACAGCTTCCAGATATTCTTCCTATCAACAAAATTAATTTTTTTTCGAATTTTTTATTGTAGGTGTCTCATTGAGAGAAAGGAATAGGCGAGATGGATAAATCGACAGATAATAATAATAATAATAATAATAATAATAATAATAATAAATAGCATTTTGTATAGCGCATATCCCCATTTGAAAACAAGCTCTATGCGCTTTACACTATATTAATTGATAGCAATTTAGTGACGTTTCCATCATTTTTAGATTTAGTACCAAAAAAGGGTCCCAATACAGTGGGTTTACCCCCCTCAGAGATAAAAAAGTAATCAACATTTTACATATATAAAGTCCACATAAATGTGATTTTAAGTAGATAATAAATAGGTATATACATCCCAAAAAGTGCAAAAATAGCATCGGTATCTTCAATTTCATTATTTGTGCACCTTTGGTGAAATCAGGCGATCGTCAAAATAATTGAATGAACTGTATGTCCATACGGAAACCAATCGGCGACGGTAAGAAGCCGTCCCTTTTCCCCATGGGACGCGGATTGGCGCCGGTGCGATATAGCACGCACCGCACTTGTATTCTGGTCCGTGGGGATAAGCGCTGCATGCTCTGCTCGCTGCGTGGGTGAAAAGTGTTAAAGAAACCGGCATTTTTCTGACGATCTGGCAATTTTTATCAACTTTTTAAAAAATGGCTTAACACCTTTAACGTTGATTTAGCAACACATTTTCGTGCAGATTTTACTGAAAGTCACAATTAAAATTACAAAAAAAAGTATTTTTTAAAACTTTTCAAGTACCCTCAAGTTTTGGAAGTCACCAAACTTTGGTGGCCGTATTACAGCTAATTGTACATCTTCTTCTTCTTCTTCTTCTTCTTCTTCTTCTTCTTCTTCTTCTTCTTCTCAATCGCATCACACTTGAAGTCTGGTATCTGTCATAAATTGGGCCGTCCTGCTCAGTTCATCTGTCGGTTGTACATCTGAACCCCCCCCCCCCAACTCCATCAATTGCAAATATTATTATGTGTACTTCTACTCAAGATAAATCGATATTTTTTTCATCCAATTCAAGACAAATGAACAAGCCATAGGATGACATATACCAATAACTCTACATGCCCAAAAGTTGAAGAGCGCCTGATTCCACCACATCAAGTCACATTTTCACTTGCACTTCATTGCACCACAATGCTAGACAGGCAAAGGAATAGCAAAATAAGCCTTTTCCTCCGTAGCTCACCTGTTCTTTGGACATTTTCTCTTCGAATTCTTTCTGATCCTTGAAGAAAGCCTTCACTGATGGGTTCTGCATCTTGTCCACGTCAGCCTTTTCTTTAGCTCTGGAGAAAGAAATAAAAACTAGCCTCCGTGAGATAAAATAGACACATGACAAAAAAAAGGAAAAATCAGTACTCATGAGATAAAATAAGACACATATGTAAAAAAACAAAAAAAAACTGTACCCATAAGATAAAATAAACAGATAAGAATAAAAAAAAGAATCTTTACCCATGAGACAAAACAGACATATGAGGATAAAAAAGAAAACATGTCCTCATAAGATGGTTAGACATAACTATGAAGATTGAAACGGAAAGCTGTAAGGTTAATAATGAATAGAAAAAAGGAGAAATATTTACAACAAACTAGACCATAAAAAATGTCTGACCTATTTGTAGGGCAAAGGTCATTAATTGGGTCATCAAGTACTCACACTTTAGAACTGGTTTAAAAAAGCTGAAATATTTAGGCCTACAAGAAACTTGATAAAAAAATAATGTCTGACCTCTGATCAAAGGTCGTAGGGTCACCAAGTACTCACACTTTAGAACTAGTAAACAAAAAATAAGGCTGGAATATTTACAACAAACTTGAACGTGATAAGTGATAACACAACATGTCTGACCTCTGAAGGTCGTGGGGTCACTGAGTAGTAGTACTCACACTTTGGAGCAGATAAAAAAAAGCTGAAATATTTAGTATCAAAGTTTCTGATCTTTGTGTAGGGCAGAGGTCATGGGGTCGCCAAGTACTCACACTCTAGAACAGGAAAAAAAAGCTGAAATTTTTAAATACTACAACAAACTCGACCCCCGAAAAAATGTCTGCCATCTGAAGGTTATGGGGTCACCGAGCAGTACTCACACTTTGGAGCATGCGGCCTGGTAGTGATTCTCCAGCTCTGCCTGTGTCTTCTTCACCTCCTCCAGGCGCTCCTTCTTGGCCTGTAGTGACTTGGGCAGGTTCTTTGCTTCCCACTCCATCACCTGCTTCTCTATCTCCATGTAGCGCTCCAGTCGCTTCTTTACCTCGTCCTCGCTTAGCTGCCGGGATAGTGGGTGTGTGCGTGTGTGTGTGGGGGGGGGAAGGGGAGAGGGGGGAGGGGAGGGAGGAGGGGGAGAGGGGAGGGGGCAGGGGATGGGGGAGAGGGGGGAGAGGAGAAGGGGGGAAGGGGGAGAGGGGGGAGAGGAGAAGGGGGGAGGGGGGAGAGGGGGGGAGGGAGAAACAATAAAGATTGAATTTATCTGCCCTTCACTTATCTTCTTTTCTTTTCTCTTCCCTTCTTTTCTCGTCTGTCCTTTTCTCTTCTTTTCTCTCTTCTCTTTTCCTCTTTTTTTATTCACTACTCTTCCCTTTTTTCCTTTTTCTCTTTTTTCCTTTTTCTCTTTTTTCCTTTTTCTCTTCTTTTCTCTTCTCTTTTCTCTTCCCTTCCCTTCTCTTCTCTTCCCTTCACTAGGCCTACTCTTCTCTCCTCTCCTCTCCTCTTTCTTCTCTTCAGTTCACTAGGCCTACTCTTTTCTTCTCTCCTCTCCTCTCCTCTTTCTTCTCTTCACTTCACTAGGCCTACTCTTTTCTTCTCTCCTCTCCTCTCCTCTTTCTTCTCTTCACTTCACTAGGCCTACTCTTTTCTTCTCTCCTCTCCTCTCCTCTTTCTTCTCTTCACTTTACTAGGCCTACTCTTTTCTTCTCTCCTCTCTTCTCCTCTTTCTTCTCTTCACTTTACTAGGCCTACTCTTTTCTTCTCTCCTCTCCTCTCCTCTTTCTTCTCTTCACTTCACTAGGCCTACTCTTCTCTTCTCTCCTCTCCACTCCTCTCCTCTTTCTTCCCTTCTCTTCTCACCCCGTCTCTTCTTTTCTAGTCTTTCTTTTTTTTAAGTCTTTTTCCTTCTCTTTTTTATATTGACTCTTTTATTTTTTTCTATTCTCCTCTCTTCTCTTCTTTTACGCAGATGCAGTAGTGATAATCCAGTAAAGACAAGCCCGTCAACTCACAACCTATAGGTTCTCATAGTATAATAATAGAATGGAAAAGCTGAGAAACTGAGAAAGATAAACTGAAACGTCAGACGGAAAGAAAAGAAGACCTCACAATATTCAACACTGTACTGATGGAGGTTTTTAATGTCTACAATAACAGCAACTTTTTAAAGTTTAGTTTTAGTAGAGGGTTTTACGGCACTCGCAACTGCATAAGGTCATATGAGCGCCAGAAGATTAGAGGTGTTACAAGAGAATAACAAACATAAAAAAGAAGAAGGGGAGATAAGGACGATAGATTTTTGATAGGAAAGAAGAAGCAAACCACACCAGAGCACCCGCCAACCACCCACTAACAGCAACTACACAAAAACAAAGAAAGACGGAAAGAAAGAAAGAAAGAAAGAAAATATGACACACCGTCCTATAAAATTGGTGGAGAATCAATAGTGGTATTTGTTTTTAAAAAACAGGTTTCTTGCAAGATCACAATTGGCTGTTCTTCATTAGTTAAATAGGTTCCTTGCAAGATCAATATTGGTAATTGTTCACTAGATAATTAGGTTGCTTGCAGGGATGTTCAAATTATTGCGATGTAGGCTCTGGAACGGAACATAACTGCAGCCAACATCAATATTTGATGACATTAGCTACATTTGATTCTTTGAGAATAGACCAACTAGCGCATGAACATGCTTTTATCATTACAAAGGTTTTGGGAGGAGAGATCAAGACGATAGACGTTTGACAGGAAAGAAGTAGCAAAACCCACCAGAGCACCCACCAATTTACCACGTCAATCTCTGAAAGGAACGAGCCAAAAATAGAAATATCGTGTACAGAAATCTCACCTCTTTCTTTGAACTTGGTTCTGGTTGAGGTGGAGGCACAGTCTGAGGAGGAAAAAATAGATGATATAACATATGTATTTAGTTTCTGTAAGAGTTTTAAGGCACTTGCAACACAAATGAGTCCTACAAGTGCTGAAGATTAAAGGTGTTACTTATAGAGAGTAACATCCATACACGAAAAAAAAGGAGGACAGATCTATATAAGGATGGCAATGTGCTTGATAGGGAAAGAAGTAGCAAACCACACTGGAGCATCCACAAA
>NW_004798456.1:146081-158624 GCF_000002075.1 Aplysia californica
ACCCCCACCCACCTACAGAACAACTACTCCACCCCAACCCCCAATCGAACCAATTGAGGCTGACCATTGCCCACCCACCCACCCACCCATCACATCACACATTACCTGTTGCTGAGGCTGGACGTTAGCCACAGGTTTCATCTTCTGTTGAGGATAATTCTTCTCCTCTTTAGTCGAAGATCCACCAGTCGCGATCTTTATGACGCCTTTTGTGGCTTTCTTGGATGCTGACGATCCCATTTTTTTGGGGGGGTCACTTGTCGTAGGCAGTGATTACTGAATATTTTTCACTATCAGATCAATTCAAAACCACAAGTCTGATGTCCTTTTCGAAGTTCTTTAAGGAATCTCTAACAAATCACAAACATATATGAAATTATAATGCTTCTTCTATGCGTGGTCAGATAGAGAGGAGAAAAATATTTACGACGACAGAGCGACATTTTAAGGGTATTCAAATTAAATACTTTGGAAATGGTGTCGTCGCCACATCAGTTACGGAAAACGGACAGAGGAATTGAAACCTAAATAAATGCAACAGGCAAACGCTGTCATCTGCCTACTAGCAGCCTTCCTCTCACATAAAACCATAATTCTCATGCATTCTACCGTGTTCACTTTCTTGCCCGTTGTAAATAGAGCTTATTCTGGGTGTCAGCAGCACTGCCAGCACTTCCGGATGACAAGAACTTATTTTTGCTCCTTATATTTTTATTACTGCCCTAGATGCACTCTCCCGTGTTCACTGAAAGTCAAGCTTTTTCGAAAGCAATTCTTTGAATATTTTGACAACAGATTCAAATTTTCTTACGATTTTGATAGAGCAGATAGAGCGTGTACTTTCTGACCTCATGGTCTTAGTAACTCAAAACGGCTAAAAATATCGGCTAAAATTTTGTATTTCTGGGGTAGCGGAATGTCAACATTTTTGGGGGGAAAGTGGAATGGAAATCCAGTGGCACTTCTATCTAGAGTATTTGATAACCACACATGGAGATTAGTACCTATAATTTTACCTGTTGTTAATTAAGTTCAAAATCATGATAATCCAACTCGACTGCTATTTTCTTAGGAATATTCATTAAGTTCTTACTGCATGAAAAAATGGCACATCTTATTTTTGCTGCTTATATTATGTTGTGATAAACGGGGAAAAACTGTTTAACGAGACAATTTATAATAATCTAATAATGGTAAACCTTGTTAAGCATGTTTTATTTCGTTTTTCTTCTTTCTTTTTTTCTTCTTTTTTTCCTTTTTCGTATTGGGGGGGGGGGGGGGGGGGGGTTAATTGCAACAGCCAGCACATTTTCTTTTGATTTAACCAAAAGATAGTACAAGACAAGATGGGCCACTTCTCTCTTTGAGCCAATTAAAAAAGTGTCCTCAAAATTTGGTGGCGCCCTCTTCACAAAAGCGCACTCTTTGCGAACAGAGTTACCCTACTTGAGTTTTTAAAAATCAAAGTGAAACTAGCAAGTTTTGGGATACATTTCGGAAGAACGCTTTTTAAAAATGGTTACGCTGACAAAAAACCTCTTCCGGAGGAAAAGGAGATGGTTTTCTTCGTTTAATTTGACTTTAGAATGAAGGGCGCGAGGTCATTAAAATAAAAAAAAACCCCTAAAACTCCGCACTGAACGTACCCGAACTGCTGATGAACAGCAGTCGATCTGCGCACGCAAGGAGGTGCTATTCTTATTCTTCTTCTGGAAAAACGAAAGAGAGCTTCAAAACAGACTGCAGCGCCATCTGAAGCAAAGAGCATACTTCCTGCGGACACTTTTTAGGCTGAGTGGCCCATCTTGTCTTGTACTATCTTTGGTTTAACCAAAAGATAGATATTATAGTAATACCATCTAACAAAATAAAACGTCACGGCTCGCCGCTTCCTGTTTCAAAACTACACCTACTAATATTGCAATAATCGAATCTGAAATCTCGGCTGAAGAAAGAATGTTTTTTGCAACATTTTGAGATAGGTCATTACTTCCCCTTCATTTTCATATTTTAACTTATGGGGGTAATATTGAAAATTGAACCAAAAATTCTATTATTTGTCCAACCGTAGGCAAAATAAGAATAAAGGTCACATATAGAGCCTGGTACCCGTGAGGAAACCCCTCCCCTTCCGTAGTGAAAGAGTTCAATTTTGAGATCTGAATAGTGGTTTCTTCTAAACAGTGACCCGCTTTTAAGAACAAGCGGGCTAAACCAGATTTAAGGAGTTTCCAGAAAACTTGACCTACATCAAAAGTAGGCATTGTACTACCTATAGGAGAAGTTTGGTTTCATTGGTGTGTGTATTTGTTTAGTTAAAGAGAAAACTCTCCTTGTAATTTAAAGAAACTGAACAATGGTCCAAAAATTTACCAACTGATAGAAGGAGATGTTCGATAAAAATTCTCCCTATACAGGAAAAAAACCTGGGTCTTCTGCAAGCAACACCAAAGCATCTCACTGCTACACCACAAGCTTTCCCCAAGTGAGGAAATCACCCCTTTCCCAAACCATTGATAAACACAACACAAAAAGCAAAAACAAAAAGACAATATGCAACCATGAATTAGTAGATGTACTTAGAAATGAAACACACAGTGGAGTCCGCTTAAACCGCACACGGTTAATTCGAAAAACAGTAGGGAACCAAAAGAAACTAAAACTTGATTTTTTAAATATTTTTAAATTAATCTTTTTTTTTTATTAAAAAAGAATAATACTTTGAGCAAGCTCTCTAAACTGGAAACTCCGTTAAACTGAAGCAACAATTCCACTGATTTCGGTTTAAGCGGACTCTATGTACTGTATACTGTATATGTTTGTTGGATTTACATATGTACTTAAATCATTAGGACGATCTTTTTGAAAAGAGCTAGAAGTACAAAAGTCCATTTCACAGGGGGAAAATAGCATTGAGTGGGGTAGATATTTTGTTCCTCTTCAACTTTTTTCAATTTTTATAAAAACCATTATGAATAATAACTGCATCTATTTAGAGCACATCTATACTCTACGACATGCTCTATGAGCTATATACATATATATATATATGAATTATTCTATCCTCCTTTAATTCTTAAAATTTTAATATCAATAATGACAAATAATTGCACTAACTTAATTACCGCACATCCTCAGCATCCTTCAACATCCTCTAGGCATTCTACAACTATTATGAATAATTATCAGTACATTCTGTCTGCTTTCATTTTCTTAATTTTAATCATAAAAATAATCAATTGATACATTCATAAAGCACAGATCCATGCTTCACAATACGTTCTGTAATATGTTTTACAACTATAATTTATCAATATTGTCATTATTATTATAATTATTATTATTATTATTATTAATATTAATATCATTATTATAAATTATTATTATTATTGTCACTATTACTATTATTATCATCATCATCATTATCATAATAATAATTATCATTATTTTTATTATTATTTTATTATTATAATTATTATTATTATTATTATTATTATTATTATTATTATCATTATTACTACATTATGTTATGTTCTGCCGGTTTTCAACTTCTTGATTTTAATAATGACAATAATGACAATAACAATGATTAATTATTGCATTTATATTGTGTGCGCACATCCATGCTCTACAACGTATTGCTCTATGCGTAGTTTTACAACAGACCACATTTTGCCCATGCATGCTGTACATAAATATTATATATAGGCCAATGGCCTTAACAATAGATTGTAAATAGGCCTGCCGTCATTTTAATCTTAAATAAATTGTCAGTATGTTAGTGTTTTAGCGCCTATAAATGGCTGCTTGCACTGTATGCTTCCCAGGAAGATGAGTTTGTTTCAGAAAGCTCTCATGTCTCCTGGGGTAATAGTATAGATTGTGAAGCACATAGAGCTTGCTATTGAGCAGGGATCTGCGCCATACAAATGCTATCTATTTTTTATTATCAATCATTAGATTGATGATTTACAATAAATTTCTAACATTTTAATTCAATCATTGACCTAAACCAAGCCGTGCTGTGAACTGTTGTGAATGCAGCCAGCTTGTGTTTCATGTGCTCATATTACCTTACGCAGTTGCGAGCGCCATAAAAACTAATATACACTCAATGCTATTTCCATGCATGCCATAGATCAAAATAGTTCCCCTTTCTCACCCCTATTTCAAACACTCAATGCTATCCCCATGCATGCGATATAAACACAACTCCTGTCTCCTCCCCCCTCAACCCCCTATTTCAAAGACTCAATGCTACTCTCCCAGTGAAATGGACCATCGCACGATACAGTGGCCAGGTACCTCTCGACTCTGCGGCTGAACGCTTAACGCAGGCTTGGTTGCCTGTTTGGGATAAGCATCCCCATTCTGCTGGCCACTGCTGTTGCCGCCGCTGCTGTTGTTGCTGCTGTTCGGCACAGCTTGCGGCCTCTCAAGTGGCCTCTGACCCGACGATAAATCCACCGCCTTTGATTTTGAATTCCCGCACCCCATGGTTCCTCCCAGATTTGTTCGTAGTCTGAGCCGGGCACTGCTGGTAAGTGTGTGGTCACTTACTGGTTACTGTCTGAGGTCCTCAAGGGTTAGGCTGACACATGGCTCACTGTTAGAGTTACAAACACACAGAAAAAAAACACAAGAGGGTGAGAAACTGAAAGAAGAAAGAGTGAGGAGAAGAAAGAAAGAGTGAGGACGGAAACAATTTAAGAGTGAGGAACTGAAAGAAAGAGGGAGGAACTGAATGAAAGAGTGTGGAACTGACAGAATAAAGAGTGGAGAACTGAAAGAAAGAATGAGAACGGAAAGAAAGAAAGAGTAAGGAACAGAAAGAATAAAGAGTGAGGAACTGAAAGGAGTGAGGAACTGACAGAAAAAGGAGTGAGGAACAGGAAGAAAGAGTAAGGAAGGGAAAGAAAAAGTGAATATTATTGTTAACACAGCAAACATAACGTTAAATACAACACAGGCAAGCACTTAAAAGATGAGCAACAAGTCATGATTAAATTTTGCAACAAAAAAAAAGCAATAAGTTATGAACAAGTTACATTACAAATATACTATGTGTTTCAACACAGTGGAATCAGGCTGTTGTAAATTTTTGCCCATCTGGAGTTATTGGTAGGCCTATATATGTGTAAAGACGTGGTGGGATCAGGCGCTCGTCAGTTTTTGGGCATGTGGAGTTATTCATATCATCTGAAAGCTTATTCATTTGCCTTGCTTTCAGTGAAAAAACTATCTATCTAGCTGGAACAGGAGTCGAGATATTTGCCATTGAAGAAGGAGGGGTAGCCTGGTTTCAGTCATTAAATTAATGAGAAAATGGCCGCCAAAGTTTGGTAACTTCAATAGCTTAAGAGTCCTTGAAAACTGAAAATTACATATTTTTAGCCTTTAAACAAGGTTTTTGAGTAAAATTCACATGGAAATGTGTTTTCAAATGAACATAAAAGGTGTTAAGCTAAAAAAACAGAATTTCGATAAAAATTGCCAAACGTGGAAAAATGCCTTTTTCTTCAATTTCATTATTTTGACGAGCGCCTGATTTCACTGTGATGCCTCACATATATCATAAAGCTCGTTCATTTGAGTATTTTAAATAGAAAATAATACCCATCTATCTCGAATAGAAGTTGAGGTAATTGCGATTGAAAGAGGTCGGGGTCACCTGGTTTGCAGAGGTAAAATTAGTGAGAGATTAGCAGCTAAAGTTTGTTGATTTTCAAAGCTTGACAGTCCTTAGAAATTGGAAATTTACATTTTTTAAACGTTTAATCAGCGTTTTTCAGTAAAAATCCTCTTAGAAATATCTTTTCCAATGGACGTAAAAGGTGTTGGGCCAAAAAACAAACCTTACATAAAAAACCTGTCAAACTGGTGGAAAACTGCCAATATCTTCGATTTCATTATTTTGACGATCGCTTGAATTCACCATGGTGCCTCACATATTACTAGCAAAGCTTAATTAGGGCAAAACAGATCCTTTTCTTTGATATAGACACAGCATTTAAAAAAAACTCCTCATCCCAGAATCGAACTCACATCCACTGGCCTTACAGTTACACCACAGATGCCAGAAGAAGGTCACCCACCCTAGCACAAAATAATATTTTAATATTCATCAAAGTTCTGAAGAAAATAATTGTGCATCTCTAATTGGTCACTTTTAAGGACAGGCAGGCTAACCCAGATTTCGAGTGTTTCCAGAAATCTTGATCTAGACAAAAAATGGGCACTGCCCTACCGACAGGAGAAGTTTGGTTTCAGTGGTGTGTATATTATTTGTTTGGTTATAGAGAAAACTCTCCTTGTCTTTTAATGAAACTGAAAAAGGGGCAAAAACTTTACCTTCGATTTTCTCAAAACAGCATTTTTCAGGATAGCCCACTTGTCTTTAAAAGTAACCAATTAGACTAAAAGATAACCAGAGATTATCACTTAACGCTTTGCAGTCACTTGGTTTGGTGCAATAATGCGACGGTGAAAATTAACCGTTCCGCTCAGCTGGCGCAGTTCTGCGCCAGGCTCAAGAAGTCTGTTGCAGTCGCTCTCCTGGCTCGGTGACCAGATGGGGTATTTTGTACTGCTGGCTGTGTGACTGCAAAGTGTTAACCGATATCAAAACTGTTATTTTAGTAAATGTTTTAGGACATGGGCAACCCAAGAAGATCATATAAGTGCCGGAAATTAGAGACATTTCAGGTGGAAAACAAACACACACATAAACAAAGGAAGGAAGATATATAGCACCCACCAACCACCGACTATTGAAACTTTTTAAACTTTAAACTTTCTCTATTAACTCAAAGAGCTTGAAGATACTGTTTGAAATACTTCTAAAGAAAGAAGCGTAACTGACTTCATAATTCATGCAGATTTATTTTACAATTGTGTTACGACGCGGCTGAACCAGGTGACCGTCATTCTTGGGCATGGAGTTATTGGTATCATCTTAAAGCCAGTTCATTTATTTTACTATTGAGGAATAAACTACTCATCTATCTTAAATCGAAGCTGAGATATTCGTGATTGAAGGAAATGGGGGTCGCCTGATTTCAGAGGTAAAATCAGTGAGAAACTGGCCGACACCATCACAGTAGAAAGACCGAGAAACTCGATGAAATCATCCTCCCTAAAAACTTGTCCTACATGGAAATTGAATTAAGGTCTTCTGCTTGTATCGTGGCAAGGAGTCTAATCTTTACTCTAGTGAACAAAGCAAGACTCAAGCTTTCATCTCATGCCATTGACAACGGCATGACACTGTGTGGACACATAACGCACATCAATTTCTGTTTTGTTTTCGGCTTTTGTAAGTATTTTACGCCACATAAGTGAAAAAAATTAGGGGTTTTACAAAAGAGTAACAACAAACACAATAAAAGGGAGGGGAGATAATTAGGATGATAGATATTTGATAAGAAAGTAAAGGAGGAGCAAACCACATCAGAGCACTCGCCAACCACCCACACTTCAAGTTCACATTGACACTAAACATTAACACAGGTCCCGGTTGCATACTATTTAGATGTGTTATCTCTCATTTAGCACAGGCGTTGAAGAATAAATCACGATGAAGCTAAAATTACCTGTACTGTTGGTCTGATCATGGTGAGCAAACAAAAAACTCAAACGGGCGAGGAGAGCAGAGATCACATGCAAGATTAATGACTCACAAAACAATAGAGACACCGGTACCACACAGGCAGGGGCGCTAAAAGGTCACCATTGTAAGCACAGCGTAGGGGGAAGGGAGTGAACCAGGGGGCGATCAATACAATCAATAATTCCCCCTTTTGTCTCCGTGCCATGTGTCCACACAAGCGAGCTGTTTGGTTTTTTTAACCTCCCTGCTGTTTTTTTTCGTTTTCTTTTTATGGTCCTCTCTTCGACTAGGACTTCCTTTTGCTAGGGTACCACTCTGCAATATTTACTCTCACCACCCACGGGATTGCAGTTCGAAATTCATTATAGAGTTTTAGTAGTGATGTAACTTGAACATAACAGGCAACAGAATTTGTTTGATTTTGTTTTTGCGGACGGAAGAAAGATCAATGTTCTATTAGGTGCAGAGTTGAACGAGAAAGCAAAAACTATGACGAAACACAAACACTCTACAACGTCGATATCAGTATGAACAAAATCAATGGCCATAAGAAAATGTAACAATAACCGCACACAATAGCACAGTTTTCAAATTTCACAAGCATTAATAATTTTAAATAACTATTATACTGTAATTATAATAATAATAATAATAACAACAACAACAACAAAAACAACAATAATAATAATAATAATAATAATAATAATAATAACAATAATAATAATAATAATCGTAATCATAATCATATTATAATCAATATTTTTAAAACACAAAATCAACAATAAGAAAATGAATAATAATTTAATCTACTTTTCTAAAAACACACTGAGCGGGAACACACATATTGTTAGTCACATAAACAGAAGGAGCAAAAACATTTTTTAAGTCCAAAGAATGAAAAAAATGTTCAAAGATAAAAGAGCAGAAATAGAAACAAGATTAACCCTATCCATTCGCCCTGGGGTCATTTTGTACACGCGGGGTGGTATTCTTCACATTTTAGAATACTTCTAGTAAGAAGATCTCTCTAAAACTTTCAGTACTTCTCAAAAAATCAATTTGACAAACTGCTATGCTAAGCGGACGGATTGGATTAACGAGTAAATTTCCTCTTTGGAAAGTGGTGGTACAGAGTTCCCCACATTGCATAGATACGATAGTAAAACACGACGTATGGATAGGGCTAATGAAAAAACCCCCCCACCTATTTGTGTGCAGTGGTGCATATTAATATTTATTATAATGTGTGTGTCCACAAACAAAGATCTACATAACAACATATTCTTTTTGCTTCTCCACATATTCTTTGGCAAAGAAATGATCAAAAAGTACTTTTGAACAAGAATTTCCACTACTTATGACTTATATAACAGAATTCTGTGCCCGAGCCAGCAGCGATCACTGGCACAGCGGTTCCAATTGCGAGCTGCTTGGAGCAGTTTGCCGAACGAACGAGTATTGAGATGTACGTATCTTTAGAGAATTACGCAATCTGGAATACAAAGGACAGAAGCAAAGGGTTTTCCATCTGCTCTACACAGAACTGGAACTTCAGATAGTTAAACCTGCCATCAGTAGCATCCATAATTTACCACTGCCTGAACTATCCATTATAACGGTATAAGTACATGAACTTCGATATCCCCCAATCCCCTCCCCCGTTCTTAACTCAATTCCCAGAGAGGACGGTACATGGGAGCGTCCAGTGAAACTAGCCTGGTTTCTAAGAGGACGGTCTCAGCGTCCGGTCAGATCGCAGAGTGCATGAAGGGTTTCTAGGCTGCAGCCGTAGATTTGCTTCCACTCTGAAATGTTAGATAAGTGTATAAAATACTGCCTCTCTCACAGTCTTAGCAATTTCATAAATATTTTGCATACAATGTTATGTATTTCATGAGATCTGGAAAAAAATTATATCATCTTACAGAAGTTCAGAATTTAGCCACATGGTTTCCTATTCCACTTTTTTAGGACAACATTTGAAGTGTATTCAGAGGCGGTTTGGGGGTGGTTATTAAAATGATACCGGTCATGATGCGGTGGGATGAGGGGTGCGTCAATTGTGGGCATAGTTAATGGTATCATATTAAAGCTTGTTCAGTAGTCTTGCTTTCAGTGAAAAAAGAAAACATCTATATTTAATAGAAGTCTGGATATTTGCAATTGAAGGAGGTTGGGGTAGCCTGCTTTCAGAGGTAAAAATACAGAGAAAATGGCTGCCAAAGCCTCATAAATTCTTTAGCTGGCGAGCCCTGGGAAACTAAAAATTAAAATCTTTTTCCCGCCTCTAATTACATTTTTTTCAGCAAAATTTACACAGATAATGTGTTTTTAAATGGACATGAAAGATTACGCAAACAACAAAAATGTTAATAAAAATTACCAAACACATAGAAAATAGTCTGTTTCTTCAAGTTCATTATTTTGACGAGAGCCTGATTTCACCAAAATGCCTCCCATATAATGAAATCGAAGAGAAAGGCATTTTCACCAGTTTGGCAATTTTTATAGAAAATTTGCTTTTGGCTCAAAACTTTTTTGTACGTTTAAAAACACATTTTTATGTGGATTTTACAGAAAAATATTGATTAAGGGCACAAGAATGTAGATTTTCAGTTTCCAAGGGCTCTCAGGCTATGGAAGTTACCAAACTTTGGCAGGCCATTTTCTCGACAATTTTACCTCTGAAACCAGATGACCCTGACCTCCTTCCACTGCGAAAATTTCAACTTCTATTTAACATGTACGGATATTTTTTCACCAAAAGGAAGGCAAATGAACAGGCTTAAGCCCCATTTAGATGTATATACAGTTCGTTGATCGACAAACTGTAGGATATCGAGAGGATGGCTGGCATTCTGTCAACTTCACATGGAAACTGAGCATGAAACAAGAAATCCTCTCGATATCGAAGGGTTCTCCGTCCAACCACCAGATATCTGGCGACGCCAGATATTTGCCGGCTGGTGAACTGAAGGAGTGACCACGAGGGAGCGGCTTCTTTGAAGTTCAATTCTTTTTGTGTGCTTTCTTTTGTTTTCCCATTCGGCCCGCCCCTTCATATTTGAAAGTGAAGGCAAATAATGTGTCACGTGGTGTGACGTGTACCGCCGAGATGTTTTGGAGTCAACTGAGGGCTACACACTACACTGACTACACACCATTGCTTCATCTAGACTATTCTAGACAGTAGATCTAGACAGTGCTGTTTATTTATTTATTTTTGTCTACACGCTACCAGTTTTACTATTGCACAAGTCTTCTAGCCTAGTTCTAATACAATGTCCGAGTGGAATAACAAGGAAACTGGGCGCCTTTTCAATAGTTCCCACCCCGCTTATTTGGACCTAGATCCAGATCTAAATTTAGATAAAAAAGCTATGTTTGATGCGCGGCGAGCGAGAGATATCATACCTAACGGCAAAACATCAATGTGCATGCTTCATCACTACACAACAATTTGTTGGTCAGTCGAGAAGAGGACAACAACAACAACAACAAAAAACAAGCAAAAAAAACCGTCCAGGACCGGCGGGATCGAACCCACGTTAAAAAAATAATGGTTTGACTTCAAGCGCAGACACGCTGTCACTTCAGCCATCAGAACTTACGATAACAAAGTGCAGATTAAGCTTAATATTTCACAAACGGCGACACAGCATTTTATTTAGCACTGGCGCTAATCGCAACGTGGCGTTTTATTTAGCACTGGCGCTAATCACAACGCGGCGTTGCAAATAGGCACTTATCCTTAAATAAATGTATAATTAATCCTCTTTCACTTTTGACACAGTTTTAGCCATTTTAGAAATATTTTGCGTAACCTATAGGATTTCTTAGGCTGTTATAATAACCATTACGTGTGTTCACGAGATCTGGAAATAAATTCGGTCAAAATGTGGAAAATAATTTCATTGTTAAAGAGTAGGTCTACAGTGGGATCTCTCCTAGATCTAGATTAGCACAAAAAGAATGCAACACAGCAGAGAGCTGTGCAATACCCCAATCTCTACCCCCAATTAAAAAAAGAAATGTTTTAATAGTTCAAATTATCTAGTCTACAATAATATTTTTAAAGCTTGATAACATAATGCAAGATTTATCATAGACCATATGGGACAAAAACTAGATCTAGCTAGATCTACAGGACTATAGGCCCTAACATTACTAACAACATTTCAATTCAAGCAAGACACAGGTTCGAGATCCTGATGTGGACAAATTAGAGGCTTACATAACGAATGACGTCAAGCTGTTTGCTAAACTTTGCTAAATCAAGATGTGCATTTGTGAACACGAAAGAATGCAACAACAAAAAAAGGCGGCATCCGAACATACGGGTAAACAACCGAGTGCAGACTCTAAACTCTAGGTCTAAATCAAGAACCATAGGCCTACTACTGAAATTCAACTTGACACAAGTCAATTTTCTGGTGCCAAAAATGACGGAGATCCGATAACCTAGATTCTAGATCTAAAACTAGATCTAGATTTAGATCTATCTAAAGCGAGGAGGAGAATTATTTACTACTCAGCTTCTCTGGAATTCACCAATCACGTCTAAAAATATATGATTAACAGAGTTGAGAATGAAGAATGAGAATGAGAGTCTCAATTCTCCTGACCTGTCGACATTACCACAAAATATTTCTTGGTCTGAATTCCACACTAAGCAAAAACAGGAGCCGCTAGCATAAAATGTAGCCCCCGTCTACTGGTATGCTTGATCCAGCCACACGAGCAAATACACAGTGCCAACAACTGCCAACTACGTCACAAATGTGTGAATAGTATGCATTGAGCACAGGCACAGTGATATTGGTTATTTCGCCATGATTGTTTACACCGTTTCCACGCACTACGAGCGGGCCATAGACTTATACTATGACATCCCATATTCTATACTCTGACGTATTTCCGGAAACAAGAGGGGG
>NW_004798456.1:158724-160730 GCF_000002075.1 Aplysia californica
AAAATTTTTTTTGTTCGGGAATTCCCCCTTAAGCAAAACCAGGAGCCGTTAGCATAAATTTTAGCCCCCTTTTATTGTATGGTTTGTTCCACCCCCACGAGCAAATACACAGTGCCACAACTTCCCAATTACTCCAAAAAGGTGGGATTGGTTTGCATTGAGCACAGGCCCAGTGATATTGTTTTTTTCCCCTTGATTTTTTCCACCGTTTCCACCCATTACGAGCGGGCCATAGACTTATACTATGACATCCCATATTCTATACTCTGACGTATTTCCGGAAACAAGAGGGGGGGGGGGGGTAAATTCAACTTGGGCAATATTATGCTATTGTTTAAGGTAAATGTAGGGTACGGAAAGAAAGAGTCACCTCCACTTGAAGGCAGTAAGACAGCTGTTTAGCTGCTTTGGTACATGCTGCTGCTTGAAGTCGAGCTAAAAAGAAATGAGTTGTTATTCCTGTTTTATTCCCAATTTATTTCTTACGCATATCTAAAAATGAAGTTTCTCACAAGATATCAATTCAATTAATTTTAAGTTAGCTTACTGGGCAAAAAACTTACGCAGGGCACATTTTTCCTACGTTTGGCGGTGGTGGTAACACTCTAATTGATGCACACCCGCTTCAGCAAATTAATTACAGAATACGAAGGGGCGGCCATGATGCTATTTAATCTAGATTCTAATTTAAGTCTTTGGCATAACCTGATCATGCCAGGTTTGATCAATTGCGCAATGTTGGCCAAAAGTAAAAACTGACGGTCATTTCTGCTATTGTTGGAATCATTTACACAGACTGTATGGGTAGTCTTTTGGGCAGAAGAAGAAAATCGATTGCCCAATTCCGTATAATAAAATAAACAGATCTGATTTGTTTTACATACAGATAAAGAGAAATATGGTGGGACGACCATTGAACTGTAACTTGGGTCTGCAGGGTTATGTTGTTAAGAGGCACGACTGTCCTTTGTGAACTAAAATGATAGATTCCGGTATGCTTGTTCAATGACAAAGAGAACAAAAATAAAAGAACGTACAAAAAAAGGAAAGAAAAAAAGAAAAGAACTGTAGTCATTGTTTGATGCTTGGAGTGTGGCTGTTTGTTTTTAATGCCCTATATAATAGGCCTATCGTTATAGCATCGAACATCTCGATGTATAGGAGTAGATCTGGCTCGCGAGTCTCCCATGCCATACAATATGTACCTATGAGGCATATTATTATCATGCAAGAGCACAACAACCAGACACTAACCTAACAACAGGCTTACGTTCAATATAAATCCATCTTATTATGAAAAAATAAAAGCGAATTTCGTGATGTTATGATTTCTTGTAGGCCTACATTACAAAACGAGTTGCCGGATGTGATTGTCAAAGTGTAGAATTCTGTGGATTGCAAGGAGATTAAAACTAAACTCATTGGTGGATTGTCATAACATAACCAAGGGTATAAACTAGTATAATAGATCCCGCAGTACAGAAATACTGGGTTACTTCCCCTTTATCAAGGTGGACACAGACCCGGTAACTGGGAACAAAGTCAAGAGGTATACCACAGAATTCTACACTTAGTGTAAAATTCTGTGAGGTATACAGACCCGGTAGGGGAAATCTTTTGTGATTTCGGAAAGTTTCAGCGCCCAGACCCGGTAGAGAGAGGTCGTGCGTGCGTGTGTGTGTGTGTGTGTGTGTGTGTGTGTGTGTGTGTGTGTGTGTGTGTGTGTGTGAGAGAGAGAGAGAGAGAGAGAGAGAGAAAGAGAGAGAGACAGAGAGACAGAGAGAGAGACAGACAGAGACAGAGAGAGAGAGAGGGGGGGGGGGGAGAGAACAGGGGGAATTGCTAGTAGAGATCTTAATATCACATGCCCCAGTTGAAAGGAGGGAACGAGAGAAAGATAGAGGGGAAAGTAGGTTGAGGAGAAACAAAGACAGAGACAAACAAAGAGAAAGAGAAGGCGACGACACACACACTCACACACACACACACACACACACACACACACA
>NW_004798456.1:160830-161935 GCF_000002075.1 Aplysia californica
CCACTGATAATATAAACATACCCTCTCTCTCTCTCTCTCTCTCTCTCTCTCTCTCTCTCTCTCTCTCTCTCTCTCTCTCTCTCTCTCTCTCTCTCATTCTCTCCCTCCATAAACACGCAAACAAGCCCACATGTTTACACACATATATATAAACATACCCAAATCTCTCAAAGATACCTGCTCACCTCTATCACAACCCATCCACCCACCCCCCTTTCACCTCATCTATGAATCCTACTTCCTACAACAAGTTGGCTTGACCCACAAGAGAATCTCAGTACAGAGGTACTCGATCTAACCAGAACGTACGTGCATGTGTATAATACCCAGTGCGTGCTGTCAATAGAATTCGGTCTAACTAAGCCGGGGCCGGCCACATTTCCTTCGAACTTTGTTTTAATTTTTAGTAAGCGTTTTAAGTCACAAGCAATATGATTAGGTCATATAAGTGCCGAAGAATAGAGAAGTAACAAGAGAGTAACACACATAAAAAAGGAGGAGGAGAGGAGATGTTTGACAGCTAAATGAGGGAGCAAATCGCACCAGAGCATCCGCCAACCACCTACAGATTTTCTTCCAAGAATGGGGAAAAGCTAACATTTGGGCACAATGCGACCAATTCGACTCTCGACCTTGAAAATCATGTGCGTTCAGTTCTGGAAATATCCATCGAATGTATTCGAATTAGGTCGAACTGTGCCAAAACCGTACTTTTTACTCCCTCCTCCCTGCTTTTAGTTTACTTAGTTTTAAGAAGGTTTTACGACACTCGCAACATCGCAAGGTCATATGAGCGCCTAAGGGTGGACTTCAACAGAGAATTCCAAACGGGGAATCAGACTTACTCTGCTCACATCTCTAGCTTCAACAGCACAAAAGTCCTGCTTCGACCATCAAAGCATCCCGGAAATAGCGGGTCACAAGATACTCAACCAATTGAATTTGACTGAGAATGTGCACCGGGTATAAGAAGGTGTTGGCCGTCTGCCGGCGCTCCGACACCTCCATGCGCAGACGCGAAGTAGGGCTGGGCAATGAGTCGCTTTAGCAAAATCCGGATACTATCTTAATGCTCCTCTTCGGCAAATAATATGACATGAACCGC
>NW_004798456.1:162129-163647 GCF_000002075.1 Aplysia californica
GTGGGCAGGCAGAAAAAGAGGGGAGAGAGAGACCGAGGAATAGAATCAAGAGAGGGTGACTGCTCGATTGAAATTATGACTTTGCTCTTTTTCTCAAAATGTCTTAGAATTCCTCCAACTCCAAAACAGAGGGAAAACGATCGTTCATTGAAAAGACATCCGCAATCTTCATTTAGATCTGGATCTAGGCCTCAAAACTAGATCTATGATTTATGTCTGTCTGTCTGTCTACTAACTGTCTAGAACTAGACCTAGGCCATAGATCTAGAAGAACCTATGTCTACTCTGAGCCAAGAGGACGCTGAAACTTTCCGTCTGTATACTTCGTGACTTTGTTCCCGGTATGGCATGGGAGACACACGAACCAGATCTACTCCTATACATCGAGATGTTCGATGCTATAACGATAGGCCTATTATACAGGGCATTAAAAACAAACAGCCACACTCCAAGCATCAAACAATGACTACAGTTCTTTTCTTTTTTTCTTTCCTTTTTTTGTACGTTCTTTTATTTTTGTTCTCTTTGTCATTGAACAAGCATACCGGAATTTATCATTTTAGTTCACAAAGGACAGTCGTGCCTCTTAACAACATAACCCTGCAGACCCAAGTTACAGTTCATTGGTCGTCCCACCACATTTCTCTTTATCTGTATGTAAAACAAATCAGATCTGTTTATTTTATTATACGGAATTGGGCAATCGATTTTCTTCTTCTGCCCAAAAGACTACCCATACAGTCTGTGTAAATGATTCCAACAATAGCAGAAATGACCGTCAGTTTTTACTTTTGGCCAACATTGCGCAATTGATAAAACCTGGCATGATCAGGTTATGCCAAAGACTTAAATTAGAATCTAGATTATATAGCATCATGGCCGCCCCTTCGTATTCTGTAATTAATTTGCTGAAGCGGGTGTGCATCAATTAGAGTGTTACCACCACCGCCAAACGTAGGAAAAATGTGCCCTGCGTAAGTTTTTTGCCCAGTAAGCTAACTTAAAATTAATTGAATTGATATCTTGTGAGAAACTTCATTTCTAGATATGCGTAAGAAATAAATTGGGAATAAAACAGGAATAACAACTCATTTCTTTTTAGCTCGACTTCAAGCAGCAGCATGTACCAAAGCAGCTAAACACAGCAGTCTTACTGCCTTCAAGTGGAGGTGACTCTTTCTTTCCGTACCCTACATTTACCTCAAAATTAATAACAGGATAATATTGCCCAAGTTGAATTTACCCCTCCTCTCTTGTTTCCGGAAATTCGTCAGAGTATAAAAATAATTTAATACATGAGTTGTGGTGTTAGATCATGATTTATACCATACTTGGAGCTGTTTTAGCATTGCACTTCCGGTAAAATATATCCTTATATTCCACACGTGAAATATAAGCTGATATCTCACACGTGAAATATAAAAATTTGCATAAATAACTCCGCGCACTAGATCTATATTCGCCTTCTACTTCTATCCCTCTGTGTAGGCTAAGCAAAGTAGCCTAGATCTAGATCTA
>NW_004798456.1:163747-165184 GCF_000002075.1 Aplysia californica
AAGTAGCCTAGATCTAGATCTAGATCTAGTAAAAACTTAAAAACTTCGCTGCAAAGTGCGCACACCATTGGCAACCAAACACTAGTCTCCCAGTCTCATATAGTCGAGTATAGGTTCAAATCTTTCTAGATCTACGGTGCCGGTGCCCTTAATTTTGTTTCAAATAGAGTCAAATGATGGGCACCGTAATGAACCGGGATTAGATCTAAATCTAGATCTCTAGATCTACGCCAGAGTATGGTGCTGTTACGTTTAGTTCATTTCTCGAATAAAATAATCATTTGTTCTAATGGGTCATCATAATAATGCGACTTGTCAGGTGCAGCTAAACTGCCCTCTTTCAATCTAGATCTAGTACAACTGATGTTTGGCAGTTTCTTTTTGCTCTCAGACATTGTAGCAGCACAACAGAAAAACACAATGGGTGGACGGACAGTGGACACTAGGTCTAGATCTAAATACATTTGAATTATCAAAATGAAAGATCTACAACACGACTAAATAAATAAATAGTAAACACAGTTTACTACATAGCGCCACACAGATCTGGGTAAACTTGTGAAATTGACAGTTGTAATCACTCGTTGAAACTCGTGATTACAACTTGGCAATTTCACTCGTAGGATAGCACTGTATGCTTTCTGGATAAATGAGCTTGTTTCAGAATGCTAGCAGGTCAGCTTGGGTACAATTACAGATTGCAGGTCTCATCAAGCTTGTTGTTGAGTGGAAAAAAAAAAGAAAAAAAAGAAAAAGAGAACAGAAAGCAATGTAATACAATATATTTTAAAATCTTCTACACAGTTTTTACCATCGCCATAACGTCGTGAGAAGAAGACAGTTGCTATAGCCCAGGCAGACATTTTGCTTCCTCAGAATTACAAAGTTCTATCTGACATTTTTTCGCCGTTTTGTATTACTAAGACCATGAGGTCAGAAACCAAATGTAATGTTCTTTTTCTTCTCTATCAAAATTGTGAAATTAGAATGGAGTTGTTATCAAGATATTCAATAAATTTCATTCGAAAAAGGTTGACCGTGTCGTGAAACTCAAAAACTTAAACCTCAAATTTCCCAAATAAAACTAAGTAGGCCTACTGAGTGGACAGATCTGTAAAGTAACTCTAAGATAGCGATTTACTGAGACAGTGGATGGTGTCCACTTAACAGCAGTCCACATAAAAGCAACATCTGTCTAAAAGCATAGTATGATAAAAAGGGAATTTTCCTTTGGTTTATTTGTTCGTTTGAGGGAGGGGAGAATCTTTGATGGTCTAGAAAGCGAATCCGTAGATGCCCTTGATGACCCCGTTGATGTAGGTTTTGCAGCCGTCGTAGGCGGAGTACTTGGGCGAGTAGACGCAGAAATCTAGGAGTTGGTTACAGTCCTTGACTGTCTGGTACCTGGTCGTGGGAGAGAGAGAGAAAAGGGATGAG
>NW_004798456.1:165284-166911 GCF_000002075.1 Aplysia californica
GCGCGTAAGGAGGAGGGGGGGTCGTGGGAGCATAATAAGCTAATTAGCTCATTTAAAGACACGAAAACCTCTCGTCTCTGGCAAAGCACTACTACTAGTAAACTGGGTAAACAAGAAGAAAATGGATTTAAATGATCAGATCTAAATCATTTCGATGGGGGCTTAAAACACTTACACTTTCAAACCGTTCGTTTTCTTTTTTTAAAATTACGGCCTTAGCAATACAATTCAGTCATATAAAAACCGAAGAATAGAGATGTTACAAGACAGTAACAAACACAAAAAGGAGGGGAGATAAGGAAGAGAGATGCTTAAGAGGAAAGAAGTAGCAAACCACATCAGAGCACCAGCTAACCACCCTCGAAAACGTTTATGCCCTAGGTACTTACATGTGCAAACTGTAGGCTTCGCCACCTTCAGCAAAACACACGAGTCCAAAAAACGCCCGCAGGAAAAACAAACAACCAGGAACCAAAGACGAGGAAATTCCAACACACCACACACTGCACATGAACAAACAACACACTTCACAGCAGCAGTAGCAGCAGCAGCTCCCTCCGAGGACACCAAAGCGAAACTAAACACGCGGACACACAACAAGGAAAGCAATTAATTAAGCGGGTCGTATGTCGTATTCTTGAAGCTGACGTCGAACAACAGGATTCAGGATACGATAAGATGCCACCACCAGACAAAAGATAGATTATAATAGATCCTTCACTTGACTAATAGGTTAACAATTTGCTTGCTTCAGCTTCTACAGCAATTTGCTTCCATCACTTTGTCCAACAACAATAAATGCACACACTTTACTTAGCTAGTATCTTTCAACATAATATGATTACATCACAATCACTCTCAGGCCCTCATTAGAACAAGAATTCGGGCAGCGTCTTTGCTAGCTGCTGATTATAATATTATAATAGATCCTTCACTTGACTAATAGGTTAACAATTTGCTTGCTTCAGCTTCTACAGCAATTTGCTTCCATCACTTTGTCCAACAACAATAAATGCACACACTTTACTTAGCTAGTATCTTTCAACATAATATGATTACATCACAATCACTCTCAGGCCCTCATTAGAACAAGAATCCGGGCAGCGTCTTTGCTAGCTGCTGATTATAATATTATAATAGATCCTTCACTTGACTAATAGGTTAACAATTTGCTTGCTTCAGCTTCTACAAAAATTTGCTTTCATCAGTTTCTACAACAACAAAAAAAATACACACACTTTACTTAACTAGTATCTATCAACAAGTGTGGTTATATCACGATCACTCTCAGGCCCTCATTAGAACAAGAATTCGCACAGCGTCTGACTGCCAGCAAAGACTGAAGGAAAGGAAACACTGTTTATTTCCGTTCACACAGACACACAATATATAAATAAGTCACTCCACCCACCCACTACAACTGCGTTCCCCTTTTCTTTTTCTCTTCTGTCTATCTCTTTTATTTTTCCTCTTTTAGCAGGAAAGCAAGCAAACCAACCACTGCGCCT
The DNA here is from genome assembly GCF_000002075.1 of Aplysia californica. NCBI lineage: Eukaryota > Metazoa > Mollusca > Gastropoda > Aplysiida > Aplysiidae > Aplysia > Aplysia californica. Next base: position 166,793 of record NW_004798456.1, read on the forward strand.
GTCTGCTCGAAATAGCCTACTGTAGGATGAGAATAATAGGAAGGAGTAGGTCGGCCCCTTCTCTACCTCATGTGAGTGAGCAGGTAGGTGGTACCTGGCGTTGTGTGTGTGTGTGTGTG
>NW_004798456.1:168242-169227 GCF_000002075.1 Aplysia californica
CCCACCCGCAGACCCTTAAATAGTGCCCGCGACTTCCCTACACTCAATGTCTGCAGACACCCCTGGATACAGTACAGCCGACATAGGTCTATAAAACACGGCAGCTAGACGACTATAGTTTCTTTTCTAGGGGCAGCCAGCGAGAAGAGTCAGATCTAGTAGTTTCCTAGAAGATTGCGATGCGGAAAAAAAAAGAACTCGCACAACTTTGAACTCAATTTCGTTTACTTGATTTGTTTGAGTGGGGACCAGAATATTGACTCTATGTCTGTAAGTTTGTGTCAAGGAGGGAGGGGGGGGGGCACCAAGAAAGATAGAAACAGTAAAAGAAGGATAGTCGAACTCATATGACCTTATGTAGTTGCGATCGCCGTTAAAAAACCCCCAACCTAATACAATTCTTACCTTAAACAAAAAAGGGATAGCAAGGGCGTGATGTCAACCAGTGACCCCCCCCCCGACCAACCTTTTGCCCGACATGAGTTTTTTGTTGTTGTTTTTTTAAAGAAGTAATGCTTGTCCAAATATCTGCCCCTGTTCGTTACCTTGAAGTCCAGTTGTGGTCAAATTCTGTTACAGCCAAGTTCAATTGGGGTCAAATTCCGATACAATAACGTTCAGTAACATAAAATTCCGTTAGGGAAAAGTTCTGTGAGGTAAAGTCCCCTTGCGATAGAGTTCAGTTATGGTAAAGGGAAGTTCCATTACGATTGGGCAGACTTGGTAATCAACATTACCATGGCCGGTGATGGGTATTGAAAGTGCTGGGGACCCGGTTTTTGTAGTCTAGACAGGACTGCACAACAGCGATGATGATTGCCCGGGGTCAGGCATATAATAAAGGGGAGGCTCTGACAAAGATCTCGGCGGAAATGGAAATTCACAGCTCAAGGATTGACGAGTCTGCGATGTCTGATGGATAGATGGATATTGCAGTTCTGAAAGTTTTTCTGTCTGCCTGTCTCATTCTTTCTCTCCCTCCCTC
>NW_004798456.1:169327-171872 GCF_000002075.1 Aplysia californica
AACATCCACCTGGACACACAAGAAAAACACATATTGTACACACCAGACAAACAACCAAAACACATTATTGTACACACAGACATACAAGCAAAACACACTATTGTACACACACAGACATACAAGCAAAACATATTTACTACACACCAGACACATAAACAAATCATATCATTGTACACCAGCTACCCGCCAAAATGCACAAACATCCACCAATGCATACAAGCAAAACACACTATTGTACACACACAGACAGCCACAATGTACAAGCTGCCATCTGGATACCCAAGGAAAACACATTATTGTACACACCAGACACACAAGCAAAACACATTATTGTACACACCCAGACACACAAGCAAAACACATTATTGTACACACCAGACACCCAAGCAAAACACACTATTGTACACACGACACAAGCAAGCAAAACACACTATTGTACAGATACAGACAGCCACATCAAAGCAAAATCGGCTTAGTTAAATGAAGACTCTCTTGTAAACTTGGACTCACCTTACAAGCTTGGGTATAATATTAACAGTAAAATTGTGCCGAAAACTTGGGTTGTTGTTGTTGTTGTTGATGGTGTTGTTGTTGTTTTGGGAGGGGAAAAGGGGGGGGGGGTGGTGGAGCAACGCCTACGCGCTTTTCCCTTTTGTCAACCCGCAGCCACCTCCCGAATCGTCAGACACCTCCCAACCTTTGACACGGATCAAACTTCCATCTATTTATAGGAAGTTAAATCTACCGGAACATGTATTAGGCGAAGTGATGTGCAATGATAGTCGCAATAGAGAGATTGTTTTGGTCTCTCTTTACTCATCTGCACCACACGAATTTAATTGATGTTTTTCCCTGGACTCTGCCTTTACTAAAGTCTCGAATCTAGATCTAGTTGTAATCTAGTTGCAGGTTGCAGATTTAATAAATTGCCGACAGAGAAAGAGAGAGAGAGAGAGAGAGAGAGAGAGAGAGAGAGAGAGAGAGAGAGAGAGAGAGAGAGAGAGAGAGAGAGAGAGAGAGAGAGAGAGAGAGAGAGAGAGAAGGGTGAGGAGTAAATCTTGTGAGAACTTCCGGGCAAAACAAAATGGTGACCCGTGTAGTTTGGCTCGATTCGAAAAGTGAAAGAGCATCTTTGTAGACGATCAAATTAGCTTACTTTTGTGCTATAACGTCATTTTTTTTCATTGCTTTTGTCAATTTGATCATCCACACCGATAGAAAGTATTTCAAAATTAGGAAAAACAGGTCTTGTTTCACACTGGGTGAGAATAGCCAACGCTGGCAAGTCTCACCCGGGGTGAGAGGTCAATCGTAGGGTTTTTATTCTCACCCCGGGTGAGGATAGTCACTTCCTTACTTAAATGATTAGGTGATTAATCTTGATCTCTTATTGACAATATAAAAGTCAATTTAAGCATCATTTTGTTAGAAAAAAATGTGTTAGGTTTGCTAACTTCATAGACTTTAAGGTTTAGAAGTAGAAATAGAAGTAGAGGAGTCTACCAATAGAGTCTAGAGTCTAGTCTAATTTATTTAATCTCTTGAATGTACAGGATAGCAACAGAAGTCTGCAACCTGCCACTAGATTACAACTCTGATGTAGATCTAGATTCGAGATTTTAGTAAAGGCAGAGTCCAGGGGAAAACTTTAAGAAATTCTCGTGGTGATGAGTAAAGAGAGACCAAAACAATCTCAATAAATAATATATCGTGACTATCACGGCACATCACTTCACCTATACATGTTCCGGTAACTACCTATAAATAGATGGAAGTTTGACCCGTGTCAAAGGTTGGTATGTGACTGACGATTCGGGAAGTGCCTGCGGGTTGACGAAAGGGAAAAGCGCAACGCCTACTCTATGTTAGAGAGGTCGTTTGGGGGTGGGGTGTCGATGGGATAGGGTTTGGTCGGGGTTTTTTTTAACGTGCAATACGACATATTTTTTTAGATTTAAATTAAAGTAACGTGTAACATATTAAGATTTCTTTAAAAGTTGTCTGCATATTCTTGTTGTTATTAAAGATACATTATTGACCTTGAAAAGATATTTCAGAGTTTTTCCTAGAGTATTATGGCCCGTATCTGCACACAAACACACATGTCTACCTTGCTGTGAACTCCAACTGGTCAATACAGCCGTCCTTGTTGACGTCATAGATCGCTACATCCTGGAAGGATGGACAGTGAAAATGGACGTGTAAATAAAACAACCTGGTCATGAATGTTATAGTAGTGCACTGTTGTCTAAACAGAAGGCAGTTGGTAGTGTATTTGTGAGTTTTTGCAGTGAAATAGAGGGGGCTCTTCAAAATAATAAAACGAAAATATTGGCAACAAAAAGTTGCTTCTCTTTATCTATTAACCATGTTTCGGCTGAACGAATAAAAGAGACATCACAGTATTAATTGCTTGAGAGAGAAGGTGAGAGAGACAGAGAGACAGAGAGAGGGAGACAGACAAAGAGAGACAGAGACAGAGACAGAGAGACAGAGAGAGAAGGAGACACAGAGAGATAGGGAGAGAGAGAGAGAGAGAGAGAGA
>NW_004798456.1:174769-175701 GCF_000002075.1 Aplysia californica
GTGATGGAACTCGCGTAATGACAATAGCACTGCAAACGCCAGAACGCAGCGATAACCCCCCTCCCCTTTCTCCCGATCTCGCTCTCCCTCCCGATCAGTCTCTCTCCCTCCCTATTTCTCTCTGTCTTTCCCTCTTTTTTTTTTTTCCTTTTCCCTTCAAAAAATAACAAAAAACGTGTATAAAAAATTAGATTCACAGAATTTTTACGCTCCCGACAGACGCGCCAAAAAGGGATAGGACACGATCAATGCAGGACGCTGGACTGGAGAAGGGACGCAGGGTCGATATACTGTTATATCATGACAATTCTTCTCTTAGCGTATGGCATAGTTAGCTCACTTTGTGTGAGTGAGTGTGAGTGAGTGTGAGTGAGAGAACTAAAGTGCCTGTTTGATCGTTTGGCGTACTTTTCTGCAAAGATGGCAAAAACTTTGGCCATGATGGCGTCAGTATTATAAGCTGCACTATAATCTATTATTTTACGCACAGTATACATAAATATCTTTCATTTTTTTAAATCCCATTTACATACATATGTTTCCCACGAGAGGCAGAATTTTTTTATCCAGTATCTCGATCTTTCCTCAAGGACAACGGTGTATCCCTCACAGCCTGGGTTTTCTTTGACATGCATGGTCGCAGCCCGCCTCCTAAATTATCTAAATTGTGCGGATGGGGGAAAAACGTCAAGAATAATAGGGAAAATAAAAGATGTAACGTGTCGAAACACAAGAAAATGTAGCAACATTATCCCTACATCAATCGGAATCTTCATGGGTGTGCCGTATTAATGTAGGGCACTCAAGCATACACCCGAAAACCGTAACAATTTAAACACACCAAGTCCAAAGTGCGTTATCTCGAGTTTGCGCGCGTGCGTGTGTGTATCGTGTGTGTGTGTGTGTGTGTGTGTCTGTTTGTGTGTGTGTGT
>NW_004798456.1:178477-179581 GCF_000002075.1 Aplysia californica
GGGGGGCAGGGATAGGGGGTATCCTAGTTGTACTAACTTAAAATATCACTTCTATTTTTCTGTTCTGAATCGTTCCATGGCAATTCTAACTCAATAAAGTCATATAAGAGCAGAAGATGAGAGGTGTTACAAGAGAGTAACAAGCACAAAAAAGAAGGAGAGACCAGGACGATCTGATGACTGACAGTTGGAAAGAAGGAGCAAACCACATCAAACCACCCGCCAACCACCCACTATTTTGAATCACATAAAAGTGGTCGGAGCTGTGAAGATGGTTTCACGTAACAACCTCGCAACAATAATTTATCCATGTCGACAAGATTGATCCGCCACAAACTTCGCCTCATTAGTTCAGGTGCGGGCAAAGAGAAGCAAACCGACAAAACAACGATCATCTCGAGTACGGAAAAAGTAGGACTAAAAAAACGTTTTCAGTTTTATTAAGAGTTTGTTTTAGTAGAGGTTTTACGGCGCTCGCAACTGCATAAGGTCATATGAGAGCCAGAAGATTAGAGGTGTTACAAGAGAGTAACAAACATAAAAAAAGAAGGACGGGAGATAAGGACGATAGATGTTTGATAGGAAAGAAGGAGCACACCACACCAGAGTACCCGCCAACCACCCACTTAGTAAGAGTTTTACGGCAATTGCAACACAATATGGTCATATAAGTGCCGAAGATTAGAGGTGTTACAGGAGAGTAACAAACACAAAAAAAGGAGTAGAGATCAGAACGATAGATGTTTAATAGGAAAGAAGCATTGCAGCAAACCACAACAGAGAACCTACCAACCACCCACGACTAATAGATTGAAACTACAGAGGGAGCGTAAAGCGGTAGGAACATACCTACCAGTGACACCGTTCCTCCAACCACCCACAAAGCCCACCTCTGAGGCCCTGAACAACAGGCAGTTTGTGACCAAAAAACACAACAGGTGGTGCCTATGACAGATTACTCCCAGATCTATAACTAAAGCATTTCAAACAGTGATCCACACACTGTACCCATCCTGCTTCGATAAAAATGGAACGCTACACACATAGGTACACATACCGGTAGGCAAACACGCACCCACGTACACATGCACAATACACGCACGC
>NW_004798457.1:0-1891 GCF_000002075.1 Aplysia californica
CTGTTAGCTCAGTTGGTATTACACCTGTTATTATATAACCTAAAAGTGTTGAAACGGGCGTAAAACCTATTATAGTCACACTTACCAATTTCGTCAACATTCACTTGCTCCACGGACTTACCGATTCGTTTTTTGACTGGTTGTTTGGATAGCTGGTAAGTTGGTTAGTTTGGGTAGGTGGGTAGATGGGTAGGTGGGTAAGGGATCTGAAATGACACAATAGTGTTTATACGGTCACTTTTAAGGACAAACGGGCTAGACCACATTTCGGGGGTTTCCAGAAATCTTGACCCACACCAAAAGTGGGCATTTCTGTACCTATAAGTATAAGTAAGAGAAGTTTGGTTTCATTGTTGCTTATATTTGTTTGGCTATAGAGAAAACCCTCCTTGTCTTTTAAAGAAACTGAACAAGGGTCCAAAATCTTTACCTTCGATTTTCTCAAAGCACCATTTTTCGGGATAGCCCCCTGTGCCTAAAAGCGACCAATATCATTATTATCTTTTAGTACACAATATTGGGTATACTGTTATGTTCCGAGCAAAGGAATGAATGGACAACCGTGATCGGCGATGTTTGTTGAAAACCCTGCTCTTAACGATGATTATATTATGCACTGTTGTTACTGTAGGTCCTGTCGGATTTACGGCTATTCCCTATGTAGGTGGCTCTGTGGTTGTCTGGCTGGTTCCAAAGACATTATTGTAGTAACGTATATATGTAGTGCAATGGTGCATCAATATAGTTCGTCAATAGTACTGTGTGTAGCTTCCGGGTTTTGTTATCGTTTTTTTTCTTTCTTAATTGGTAGGTTTCGTGCTATACATTAAAATTGAGTTGCCTGCTTATTCGATAATTGCTGAACGTTTTTTTTGGTTGCTATTATTTTTGATATTTGTCTTTTTTTTCTATTTATATATTAATCTTTCTAAAGCTTTGTTTTTAGCTTTCTAAAATTATATTTTAAAGCTTTATTATTTTTAAAAAGCACAACTGTGTCTTCTTTTTGTTCGTTTCTTTCGAACATTGGAGTGCCATTTTTTTCTTTCATTTCCTGCTATTGATAATTCGGTTCCTCCTTTCTTCACCCTTTCCCCAACTCTCCTTTCATCTCTTTTCTCCCCCCCCCCCCTCTCTCTCTCTCTCTCTCTCTCTCTCTCTCTCTCTCTCTCTCTCATCTTATTCTTCACACCATTCGTTTTCATTTACTCACAGGATGCCCTACATGTGTACTTCATTGTTACCTTTAATCTTTCCCTTTCGGGGGTGCTACAGTTCACTGATTGTGTTATAGCGAGTTTTAAAGTGCTTTCAAGTTGATCACCCAGGCATGACAGAGGGTCATAAAAAAGGGAAGTAACAGAGATTCGAGCTGGGGAGGCCATGCGCAAAGCGACTCTCTAACAGTGTCTTACGCAAACCACGCCCATTTTTCCTGCTTTGTAAGGAGCTCCAGAGGTGGGCGGGCTGGTCTATGATAGTGCCGAACTGCGCTATGTGTTCTCAATAGAGCTGTTCCATCAGCAGATACGTCGTTTTGGCAGGGCGCTGGGGAGGACTAGCTGCGCGCCGGGGTTCAAATGAGCATGTGGCGCGGCTCTCTGGTCTGCCTCCTGTCTGTTGTCCTCGCGGTTTTCCCTTTTTTGCAGGTGAGAACAGGTGGGATCGCTTGAGTTATCATAATAGTAGATTTATGCTTTTGGGAAGACCCGACCCGACGAAGCTTCTCCTGGTCTTCTGTTTTTTCGATGCTTTGTTTGTTTTGTTTTGGTTTTTTCCCCCATTGTCGTGGCTACTGCTCTGGTTACTGCTGCTGTTGCTGCTGCTGCTGCTGCTGCTGTTGTTGTTGTTGTTGTTGTTGTTGTTGTTGTTGTTGTTGTTGTTGTTGTTG
>NW_004798457.1:5364-7150 GCF_000002075.1 Aplysia californica
AATCCTTAAGGCTTTCGATCATAAAATTATGTACTCTTTTTTTGTTTCCGGTTTTTGTTTCTTCTTTTTAATTTTTTTAATTTTATAAATTACTTTTGAGATGAAATAAAACACCAAGAAAACATGACCTGATCTGTTTCCTTTCCTCTTAAGTTGTGTGAGAGTTAGAAAACTGAGCACGCAATCCACCACTAGCCTCTGTTCGTTCTAGGTCTTTTCCACGGTTACTGACAGGACAGAAAAGATACCCCATTTGTCTTGTCAATTAAAGAAACTAAACACGTCACAAAATTAGTATGAAGTACTTTTTAAGAATTAAAATAAATGACTGCATTTAATATGATTCTTAACATGTCTTTCAAATTAAGTTCTGATCTTAATTTAAAGTTGAAATAAGGTAATCGATATTGAATTACATTATTATCATTGTAAGAAATAATATAGTCAGTTACTAGGTAATAGCCCTCTATTGTACTGCCGCTTTCCTCAATGACAAAACTCATGGAGCTTCTAATTTCTCACTCTGTACTAAGTTACTCCTTGATCTATAAGAACCACGTCATACCCTAATAATCCACATGCATGCCCAGACTTGCAATGATACACTCGAACAGATAAAACAGCCCTGTCAGAGCAGTAATAATATGTGGCATGACGCATTGGAACCAGGCGCTCGTCAAGTTTTGGGGTATGTGGAGCTATTGGTATAGTTTTAAAGCTTGTTTGTTTGCCTTTCTTTAGACGAAAAAAAAATCAATCTATCTCGAATTGAAGTCTAGATATTTACAAATGGAGGAGATGGTGGTGGTGGTGGTGTGTTGTCAGGGGTAAGAGTAGGGAACTAATGGCCGCCAAATTTTGGTTATTTCTAAAGCTTGAGTGTCTTTGGAAACTGTAAATTTACTTTGTGTGTGTGTGTGTGCCTTTGTTCATCCACACAGAAATATGTTTTTAAATGAAAAGAAAATTTGTTGAGTGCAATATTTTTGAAAAAAATATAGAAATGGCACAATAGGTGAAAAAACGCCACTTTCTTCGTTTTCATTATCCTAACGGGCGCCTGATTTATTCACGCTACGACACATAATAATAGCTCTTTAGGCTGGGACTCTCTTTGTGTAAGCCCTTCTGTTCTTACCATTTTCTGTAAGCTTCCTTTACACTTTTCGTTTAAGCTCTACTGTTATAACCGCTCTCCGCTAGTTTTCTTTATATCCGTCTCTCCCAACGAATAAATAAATAAATAAATGTCCCATTCTTTTCTCTGTCTCCTCTTCAGGTTACCACCTACCCACTCACTCCTTTAATCCCCTGTCTGTCTGTCTGTCTGTTTGTATGTCTGTTTGTCTGTCTGATACACACACAAACATAGACACATATACACACACATTATATACACACACATGCACACACACACACACACACACACACACACACAAACCAACACACACACACTCACACACACACACACACACAAACCAACACACATTCACACACACACAAACCAACACACATACACACACATACACAAACCAACACTCACACTAATGATAAAATCGTGCCCTACCTACATTCTATTCCTGTCTTCTACTCACTCGCCTACTTTACAAAGGCTCACAGTCAAAGCTGCATCTGTGTGATCACTCTTGATACTGATACCCTCATCAACCCCATTCCCCACCCCCTCCACTAATCCCCGGGCGAACTCACCCCTTTTCCAGCAGTACCACAACCCAACCCTTCAACTGTATATACCACATGTTTGAAAATATGGATATCCACCCCC
>NW_004798457.1:7465-9359 GCF_000002075.1 Aplysia californica
CCAAGCCCCAGCCCAGCCCGGCCCCGCCAGCGATAACTCCACCTACCCTGTACTCACCTTGGCTGTCACCCAATCAGGTAACACCACTCACCTCTGTCCCGTCCCCGCTCACGGAACGACCACGTATTATTCATGGACCCTCCGACCTGGGCGCCAGGCAACGGCTCACTTATTATTCAGGAGCGCCCGGTTGGAGTGAGAGAAGTTGTGGCGCGCTAGGTGAGGCAGCCCGACAGCCCCAAGTCCTGGACCAGTCACCATGGAGGGCATGCAAGTTTAATAGCTGGAGGAGATTGCTGGCATCACAAGTCATCAAATATTGCTGGCTTTGGAGACGTTCGTTGAATGAGACTTACGCGGACGCTAATGTCAGAATAAGAAGATAATATGAGATAAGTAGGTTGGTAGGTCCACCCTGAAGCCGTCGATCCTCAACCCCGAATTCTTTTTGAATCTGGCTTTGATTGTACGGGCATTGCATTAATAGTTTGAATGAACAAACAGTAAAGAGTTTGACTTCTTTGGTGCGGCTGTTTTCAAGACTTGGTCGAAACAAGAGGAAAAACCAACCCGTTTTTGTGCTGGAGACTATACTTCACTTCTAATCAATCAAATCGAGATCTTGAATATTTGATCTGTGTCCCATTCCTCACCCAGCGGCATCTACTGTCACCTACAAGGACGAGAGAAGTTACAAAGTGCTCATCATCAGCGAGAATGTCATCCTACGGACTGTACCACCCACAGGTCACCCACCAGGTAAGTCTTCTGTCTACCGCCGCCAGCCACTCAACTTCCTCGCTACCGACACCCTTCACGACATCAATAAGTAAACAAGGCGCATTTTATCTACAAATAAAAGCTCCAGATATTATTAAACGGCTCTGATGTCGACTGGTAGATCGGGCATTAGCGCTACGCCGTGAGCCTACAAGGACTCTATAATGTATAGCAGAATGAATAAGTAACTCCCTTGTCTGATACTTAATAAATGATAGGCTACCATCAGTCTTAGCCAAAACCGGGCTCTGCTGAAACAATTTAAAAATTAATCCTGCATGAAATAATGATATTTGGGTCTACCCTATCCCAGTCTTTCTCGTCCTTATGAATATTTCGTACCAGAACACGGTCTCAGCCACAGGAGCATGAAAAAATCATCGGAAGGAATTTCTGGCTCAATTCTCCCAGACTTGACTAATCACCGTCCACCAAGCAAACAATACCACGATTTGCTTGCTTACTTTTTCTCTGTTTGGTTTATCATAGTCTTTCATTTTTTTACCCTTTGGTTTGCAGTGCGTGTTTCTTTGTTTTCAAAACAGCTGGGTTGCACTCGTAAGAAATGTTCAAACTTCATGTACTTTTGATCCGAGTGGCAGGTAGGAGTTTGAAGTTTGTTTTTTATGACAGCTTAGTGATTTCAAACATTCTTTCAGATACGGTTTCATTCTCATGCCACTTCAAACTTTAAAAAAGTAAACCCTGACTGCAAATGGTAAAAATGAGCACAATTCAAATGAATAGTTTCATTGAGCAGTGGCGTTTTCCGTAACGTCAAAACAACTCAACTTTACTTCTTAGAATTTGCAACTTTCATTCCCAGAAGGTGAAGAATCATAGAATGTTATCGTAAGTTAAAGCCATCCAATAACAATTCTCCCATTCTAGTTTATGTCTATCGATATTTAGGCCAAAAAAATACTTGGGAACAAAATCTATACACTTTGGGTAAATTTTGCGGAAGGGAAAAAAGAGTGGGTTTATGAGTTTACTTTGAAAAAAACCCATATCGTTCAAAGACATCACTTCACAGGAAACACACTACTAGATACTGCAAGTATCTTTATTTATAGATCTCTCTCTCTCTCTCTCTCTCTCTCTCTCTCTCTCT
>NW_004798457.1:10066-11155 GCF_000002075.1 Aplysia californica
TATCAAATAAATGGTTTTTATTTTTAGAAAAATAGATATAAACTAAACCCGATGAGGTTAATATGTCGCTACCTCAGATTTACAAAGTTCTATCTGCCCAGTACCTAGTTTTGGGAAATTTGACGTTAACAAATCTGACTTTCACTGCTAAAGCTTTTTCGAATGCAATTCTTTGAATATCTTGATAACGATTCCGAATATTCTTACGATTTTGATAGAGCAGAAAGAATATTTGGTTTCTGATCTCATAGACTTAGTAACTCGAAACAGTCAAAAATGTCAGATAGAACTTTGTTAATTCTGAGACAGCGATGTGCAGACTCAACTCATAATAATTATGATACCTGCAAGGCACGCGTTTTCCCATCATTTATAATTCGTCGCTTTTACTGACAAGCGGGCTAACCCAGATTTCGGGTGTTTCCAGAAATTTTGATCTACACCAAAAGTAGGCATTGCTCTACCTATAGTAGAAATTTGGTTTCAATGGTGGGTATATTTATTTGGTTATAAAGAAAACTCTTCTTGTCTTTTAAAGACCCTGAACAAGGGCCCAAAAACTTTACCTTCGATTTGCTCAAAACAGCATTTTTCGTGACAGCCCACTTGTGCTTAAAAGCGAATTTTCGTTTAGTTGTATCTAAAGATACTGGGACATCGTGAAACAGAGAAATAGGACGGACTGAAGACACAGGAAAGAGGCTTGGCGACAAGGCTGAGGGGATTGGGGAGAGAGAGAGAGAGAGAGAGAGAGAGAGAGAGAGAGAGAGACAGACAGACAGACAGACAGACAGAGAGAGAGAGAGAGGGGGGGATAGAGAGATAGAATTAAACGCTTTGGGTGCATTGGTGGAAAATAAATGGTATTTTTACTTTTATAGTGAGATCATCATGCCTCTCCTCGTGGGACTGACGAACAGGCAAAATTCGAAATCAAAAGAATGTAGACACCTCGTATATTTGTAAGTTGTAGCCTGGAGAGAGAAAGAGAAGAGGATACAGACAGAAATACATGCATACATACATATATAAATACAGACAGACAGACAGACAGACAGACAGACAGACAGACAGACAGACAGACAGACA
>NW_004798457.1:11472-12754 GCF_000002075.1 Aplysia californica
AATTATTATTATTATTATTATTATTATTATTATAATAATAATAATAATAATAGACTAGTAATGAAAATTGCATTTATGTAGCGCATCCACGCTCTACAGCATGCTCTATACGCTTTACTTTTAAAATTATTATTATCGTTTTTCGTATCGATGTACGTCCCATAATTTTATTTTATCGAATATCTTCGCCTTTCTGCCCAGGATACTGTATCTCTGTCAATCTGGTTTGGCCTTGATAGGCAAAGACGAGCAGTCCGATTCTTAAGTAATCTAAATTGTGTTAATGTGAGAGTAAAAAGTTAACAATTACTTAATAGTTTTTTTGTGTTTTTTTATCGAAGAGAATGACATTGAAAAAAAATTGAGAGCACAGAAAAACATCTTATTTTCTGTTAAAAGTGTAAAATAGCTTTATAAAATTTTTAGATTATGTTGAGTGATGTAATCCGTTATTTTAGTCGAATCGCCGAACTTTCTCCGACTTCCAAGAAGGAAAATGTTAGATATTGTGCATTGTAGTAGACCAATAGATAGGTGAAACAGTTTTCTGACTGGTCCGGTGGAATCCATGATGTAGAAAAGAAACATCACCGAAGACCGTCAAGACTTAGTCTTTATATTTAAATACAGTAGATCGCCCTTGAACATCTAGCTCTCACTGGCAAAATTGAGGGCAAGCGAGGCAGGGGTAGGCCCAGAACAACATACTTAGGGAACCTAAACAAATGGGTAACATGGAAAAATCAGGGAAACGTAGCTTTTCTGAGAGCATCCGAGCAAAGGAATGAATGGAAAATCATGATCGCCGATGTCTGTCGCAGATCTGGCACTGGATGATGATGAGATCGCCCTTAGTATACCAGCCACGCTATGTACCTGTTAAGGGACGTCTAAAATTATAAAATGATTTATTTTTGAAACATCCTCCCCATCATCATCCAGTGCCAGATCTGCGACAGACATCGGTGATCATTGTTCTCCATTCATTCCTTTGCTCGGATGCTCTTAAAAAAAGTTACTTTTCCCCTGATCTTTCCCTGTTATAAAGAAAGAGTCCACTAAGACGTCCCACGTACCCCTGATATCATCATATAACGTTACATCCTACGTCCTATTTTATTCATGTCACAGTTTTAATCTTGGCAATCACTGCCCCCCTCCCCTCCCCTCCCCACCCCTCAACCCCCCTAGATCCTGCGCTACTCAAACAAACACGCATCACAGGCAAACACACATCGCTATAAGTTATTCGACACATCTCCATTCACTCACACCTGCACAC
>NW_004798457.1:16268-19691 GCF_000002075.1 Aplysia californica
CACAGACAAACAAACAAACAAACAAACACACACAAACAAACAAACAAAAACGCCGCAGTAACATTTTCAGTTATTTTAAGTTACCCCCATGGCAGCTTCATGGCACTACGGGTTAACATAACATTACTAGAAAAAAAGGGGGGGAGGGGGGGGGACCGTAATAATAATAGCGTCCCTGTAACTAACATTAATATGAACGTAGACAATCTCCGTACAGAAACAAAATTGAGTCATAATATGCTGATCAGCAGGACGTACATGTAACGTCATAAAGTAGCCAGGAATGACGAATTTTGCTAACTTTCGTGATGTCCATGGTAGCCTACAGCACAAAATTAAAATTTACACATTTTCGTTAATTCATACGGCAATGAAAGGGTTTAAAACGAAGATTTCTCAAAATCATCAAAATGTGCCTCTCCCGGCTTTTTACAGAAGTCTTTTTTCTACATTATTCCTGTAATCTTCAAGTACATGTATTCTCATTTTAAAGAAATGTTTTGAATATCGTTAACACGACAATGATGGAACCCGAGAGTTAAACAATTTCTCCATGATCAATGTTGTGGAAACCGATCTAGATGACAAGGATTGATGATTTACTAACTTATTGTGATCAGTGTTTTCTTTTCTCTGGAAACGTAAAGACCATGATATAGAAGTTAGTTATAGTAGTGTATGTGCCCCCTCCCTCTCCGTTGAAACCAAAATGACAAACAACAAAAAAGTAAGATCTCCGGAAATATTATCTTGATCACCAAGAAGTCTCGAGTGACATCTTGAACTCCGTAGACGATTAGTTTGATATATCTGTCGATTTTATTTTTCCTTTTTGGCTACGGTTTTGTATCTTTTGCATGTGCTCGCTTGTTGTTTTGGTTCGGTGGAAAAACGGCTGGGTGGGAAGGACGGGGGTAGACGGAGGGGGGAGGTCAGATATCTCTTGAACGTTTTTATATCGCTGAGATGTACTCAGGAAGCACCACTTAACACGTTGGTATTTGATCATAAAAACAAGAAACATAAAGTGGCTATTTTGATATACATTCTTTATTGGTTCATCAATTTTTCAGGTGTGGTCTTGTCATTAGCGTCACTTTCTGTGACTGTTCTACATGTGAATTAGCTCTTCTATAAGACTTCTGGTGTTTTAAGAAAGTTTTTCTTTTTTGGCGCTTAGTCGTGTTCTTTCTTTAGGGTACTACGCTCTTTTGTTTTATTCTATTAATTTTCTTAAAGGAAGTAGATTAGTTAATTAATTCCACTTTCAAAGTTACACAGTTAATGCCATTATGAAAGGGTCACGGCAAAACAATGCAAACAAGAGAAAAGATAAGAACAGGAAAAGTAACTTCGTATTCTTCTACTAGCAACTGCTATTTCTACAGTTTCCTCCCTTGCTATTTGTTTGGGGCTGTCCTCTTTTTTCTCTATCGATCTGGCAGCGCTCACGCACGAAGGTATAAATTTCTGAGCGAGCGTGCGACACCGCTTTGTCACCTCGCTCACGCCGCTCATGACAGAGCACTGCGCCTGATGGGGTAGGGGGCGGGGCAGGGGGCGGGGTGAGCACTGGGGAGGTGTGGCGGGAGGGCGTGGCTATTGATCTCGGATTTCCTAGCCTGGTCTCTGTTATTGCTCTTCTTTCAGTTCAAAGTTTGTCATCGCGGATAGTGTATTTTGAGAGGTGTTGAATATGGTCTCTGGCTACTGCCGTGCAGTTGATTTCGCAATTTTGCGTTCACGCGAAGAGTTGGACGAGAGATTCTGATTGAAATCTTTACGTCTCTCATCTCCCTGGAATACTCCTCTCAATCCAGTGTCTTTTTCCACCTTCAAAATTAATTTGTCTTTTCAGTCGAGCATCTCGTTATTTCAAACCCTTACAAAATATCGGTGCCAGTTCACTTGACGGTCTACCAAAAGTCCACTTTGACTAATGTTCCACACAGGCGTCTGCGGTGTTGTGGTTAGGCGCTTCGCTGTCGCATGCATGAGACTTGAGTTCGATTCCCGAGTGGGAAGAACATTTTTATCGAGTATCTCGTATCTCGGTCTTACTGCTTGGATGTTGTATCCCTGTCAGCCCGGTTGGTCCTGACATTCAAAGTCGGAAGCCCACCTCCTAAATAATCTTAAATTGTGTCGGTGTTGGTGTAAAAACACCAATATTTTTTCTCTAAATGGGCCACTACTTGACGGCCTACTGGTCCACTACAAGCCGCAACCATAAACCTAACCTGCAGTGGACGAGTAGAACTTCAAGTAGTGGAAACGTTGTCTGTGAACTAATCTTCTACCTAACCCTAATCATAACCCAGTGAGAGTTAGCGTTTGAGTTTTAGATTGTAGTAGACTAGTAGACTGTTAAGTGGAACAGTTCGTTTCCTTAGAATTAAAGAGTTGTATCTGACATTTTTGGTCGTTTCGAGTTACAAAGACCATGAGGAGGGCTCTCGTGGCTTAGAGGTTAAGGTGTTGGCCTCTCATTCAAAGGTCCCGGATTCGAATCCGGGTAGCGACCAAAACATTTTCTTCTCTAAAATTGTCTTCTTTCACCTCCTTTCCTGCTCTCTACCATTGTTCTGTTGTCTGCTTTCATTTCCACTTTCTGCCACCACCCCCTCGACCCCTTTGCCCCCTCCTCTGGGCTCCTGACTCTTTCTGCAGTATTTCTACTTCTACTCCTTGGCTCCTCCTTACTGCTGTCTTTCTGCCACACTCCCGATCTTCTGGTAGGAAAGATCTACACCTAGCCTTCTCAGACAAGGGCGAAAAATCTCGGAGGGCCCGTGTGCAAGTTGCACACGTTTAAGATCCCTTGGTGGTCTAAAATCGATAAGAGTAGGCTTCAGCCGCCACCCGGGCAAAATTCAAAATTTCCTACCAACTGAAAATATTAGGTGTGTTCCGCGCGCTCATATGACCTTATGCAGTTGCGAGCGCCGTAAAACACTTTACAAAAACAAATTACAAAAGACCATGAGGTGAGAAATCAAAGGCTCTATCTGCTCTATCAAAAGCGTAAGATTATATAGAGTCCTTATCAAGATATTCAAGCATTCGAAAAAGCTTGATGTGCTATGACACTTACCATTTTTTTAAGGTAAAATTTCTCAAAACTAGGTACTGAGCAGACAAACTACGTAATTCTGAGGTAGCGAGTTTCAGACCAGTCATGTGGTAGACAATTTAGAAGAACAGAAAAATCGCAGTAGACCACTAAGTGGACTGGCGCTAAAATAACTCCCGAGCTGAAAACATTCGTTGTTTATTTTACACAATATGAAAAGAGCAAGGGAGCTTTAGGTATGCTGAGTTACTTTGTCGGGACTATCAGCGTCGCGAATTCACACCCTATAACGGTGTAATCGTTCTCAAAACTACTTCCTCCATTTGAAAATCAAACATCCCCCCCCCCCC
>NW_004798457.1:22664-25870 GCF_000002075.1 Aplysia californica
GGGGGGGGGGGCAGTTGTTCATGGACGTCATTAATTATTACCAAAAGGACTCGTCTTGTCTGTTGGTTGTGTTTGCTGTCGTCGGCGGTGGAGGTGGTGGTACGAGCTGAACTGGGGATTGGGGGTTGATTGGGAGGGGGGGGGGTGGAGTTCATTTTAGTTATAGTAAGCGTTTTACGACACCTGCAACATAATTAGTCATATAAATGCGGATCAGAAGCGATAAAAGAGAGAAAGAAACAACACAAAAAAAGAAGGAGGAGAGATTAAGACAGTCTTAGGTTCAGGTTCTATGGTACTTACAACACAATTAAGTCGTACAAGATTAGAAGGTTACAAGAGGGTAACAAAAACAAAAAGAAGGAGGAGAGATCAGGACGTTAGATATTTGATAGGAAAGAAGGAGCAAACCACATCAGACCACCACCCGCCAACAACCCGCAGGGGTGCATTGAGATAAAAGCGACATAATAATAATCATTGATGTAGCAGAATAAGTTGCTGTTGCTGTTGTTGTCCTCGCCATCCTCGTCGTTGTTGTCTTCATTGTTGTACATAGTTAGAGTTAACATCAATGGCAAGCACAGGTCAGGGACATAACTCTTGACAGCAACACCAGGTAGGAAGTCACAGGCTTTAAATATTATAGCTTTTAATTTTTAAAATACAAATAAAGATAAATAAATAAAATAATGCACACATAACATCGATGTTTTTCTGTGGGATTTCTAAGGTAGAGTAGAAGGATTTTGAAGGTTGTGGGCGGGGCAGGGTTGGTGATATAAGATTAACAAACAGGAAATGTTGTGAGAGGATGAAGAGAATGATAACAAGAAATCAAAACTCGATAGCAAGGACAGGAATATATAAAAATAACAATTGAAAATATCTCTTTTTAATTCCCTTTGGAAAACTGGGCTCACAGTATTATGCGGAGGAGGAAGAGGAGAAAGATTTTAAATAAAGAAGAAAAGGGATGAGAAAGACTAAGAAAAGGAGGAGGAGGAGGAGGATGAGGAGGAAGGAGGACGAAAACAAAAAAAAGAAGGAGGAAAAGAAGGAAGAAAAGAAGGAAGAAAAGAAGGAGGCGAAGGAGAAGAAGAGGAGAAGGAGGTGGGATGGGTGCAAGGAGAGGAGAAGTTGAGACTAAAAATATTTTGAAAATTTATCTGGAACTATTAGATAATATCGCCCTACACTTGAACTCACAAGAGAAACTGAGTGTCACTGATTTAGTATAAAGCCGGTACTTAAACTACTCTACAAAGTACAGTATTAAAATTTGTCTCTGACTTTTTGTTCTGCAGTACTAGTTTTGTTACGTTCCTATGGTGAGTTCATTTGGCTCTCTGTCCAAGGAAAAAGTCTAATAACATTTTTGTTGGTATATTATGTTAGACATTGGTCATTGTTTGGTTTTACGCCACTTTTAAGTGGTTTTACGCCACTTTTAAGAAGTTGGATCTCCTAATTTAAAGTCCATCTCCGATAGCTAGGTGGGTTGAGAGCTTTGAAAAGTCTCCAAAACAAATCAAGTTAAGAACCCCCCCGTTGGGGATTCGAACCATGGCCATCCACTCTGCAGTCCAGCGATTGGTGCTGGAAGTTTGTAATTTATACATAAAAGAAAACTGTGACGAAAGTGTAATCAAACTTATACTGGAAGCGGTAGGGGAAGCAGTAATTTACTCTTTACTGGTCTTCTAAGAGATCATGTCGGTCAGTTTTGGGGCAAGAAAAAAGCGAAACAAAACAAAATCAAATAAACTATGGCCCTTGGAAAAGCGAAACAAAACAAAATCAAATAAACTATGGCCCCTGGAAAAGCGAAACAAAACAAAATCAAATAAACTATGGCCCTTGGAAAAGCGAAACAACGGGTTCTCTGAAAAGTTGGCCACAGCAAAACTTGAAAGAACAAAAGAGGCCACAGCAGAATGCCCATCCTCAAGAGATAAAGTCTCTTCTAGAATATGCCTTATAAGAACCCTATCTCCTGGAGTACAAATTCCCGTGCGAAATCAAAGCAACCATAAAGGTCACCTCCAGATTCTTTCCTCCTCTTGTCTCATCACCTTTTGTTTTTCTCTCTACTTTGTCATGACATGTGTCTATCAAACCCTCCAGTAAAGCTTACAGTGTGTCTAAGTGATCGGTGGGCAGCCGCGTGCATTGTCCGAGAGTCTAGTTTCCCCTTAGCTTGTCGTAGCAACCTCCTCCGTCCCCCCCCCAACCCCTCTCTCCTTTTCCACCTCCCCCAGTCTCCCTACAAAGCTTCCAGTCGATTATTGTATCGCTCTGAGAAAACCAAGGCGATCGCTCTATTATTTATGAAATTCCGCTGAAATATTGATGTGCTAAGACTTGAAACACTATAAAGAGTGAGGATTCTTCAATACCGGTTCCTTTCCCCTGGCCGACCCGCGGCCGCAAACACGGTAAAGACTTGTGTATCCAAATGCATTTTTACGCTGAACATAACTAATAAACAGTTGTCTTCAGAACGCTCCGACTGCGAATTTTACTTACAATTAATCGTTCGTGTTTTGTATTACCTTTAAAACCACCACGAAGTGAAGGCCAAACAATGAAGAACGAAGGATCAACTGGAAGACTGAGATGTGCCTTGGTGCGATCAAACCAACTGCCAACAAGGGGGAGCAGATTAGCAGAGCTTATCTTGTGTGTAACGGAGTTTGTGTCGGGGTGTTCAGTTTGGCACATGTCGTTGTGGCCATGGACTGTAACATGATAGTAGTAGATATATCCATGTCCCAAAGGAGAGCGTGACACGTAACACTTCCGCCAGGCCGGGGGCGGGGCCACAACACAGGGACGTAACTCTTGATAACAACACCAGGTAGGACGTCACTGGCTTTAAACATAGCCTCCAACTTTTTAAATAAAAATAAATATTACACAAATAAAATTATGCACCTGTACCATCGATGTTTATCTAGGGAATTTCAAAGGCAGAGTAGAACGATATTGAAGATTTGGGGAAGGCCAGGGATTGGTGTTCATGCAGCTATTTTGAATTTACACCGTTAATACATATTTTGTTTGTTTTGTCGTCGTCGTCGTCGTCGTCGTCGTCGTCGTCGTCGTTGTTGTTGTTGCTATTGTTATTGTAGTTGTTGTTATTGTTTGTTTGTTCTGTATTTGTGTGTTTATGCATGTGTATGTGTGTGTTTGTGTGTTTGTGT
>NW_004798457.1:29657-30858 GCF_000002075.1 Aplysia californica
ATTATTGTTGTTGTTGTAGTTGCTGTTGTTGTGGTTGTTGTTGTTGTTGTTGTTGTTGTTGTTGTTATGATATGATAACCACTTAAAAAATTAAATGATGAGTTAAAAGAACAAATGGTCTTGCCATAATGCGCATACCGACTAAAAAGCAGGCTCTGTTGGTTTAACAACGTATTATCTATCATATCACACATTACCAGTGCAATATTCTTGATAAAAAGAGATGGACACGACTGTTAAAAGGACATCAGCAGAGGGGAATCTTGAAGGAAGATGAAGACGATAATGATGGGAGATTTTTACCGGACGTACACTCACACGAGACTGGTCGCGCGCCGGTTCAGTAATGTGCCGGGTGGGCGGGAGAGACAGTTTTCTCACTTCCGGAACGAAAATCACTTCCTCAAGGGCGGTCACCCCTGTCTGACAGGCGATATCCGCGCACGTACAGACAGCGGTAGGAGGGCGAGGCGCACGTGCAGGGTGAGAGTTGACTCCTCATGTGGTCTAGGCGACTCAGTTGGGAGTCGAGACTTTGGGGGTGATTTGGACAAACGAAAACATTGATGTTCAAAGAGGGTGGCAATGAGGCGTTTAGCAGACTGGCTAAGGACCGCCCCTGCAATGAAAGGGCGGATGGGCGGAAGGGGCATATCCACCACAAGGTTTGACCGGCGTCTAAGATGGAGCTGTTAGATGCTTCGGCATCGCATGCAGAAGACATAAGGTCGATTCCCATGTTGGGTGTATATTTCTTTCTTTATTGAGTATTTCGCTCTATTTGCTGGAGCTTTGCACTTTGCATCCCTCTCGCAGACAGGGTTGGTCCTGATAGACAGGGTTGAAGCCCGACTCCTAAATGATCTAAATTGTGTCGACAGGGGCGTAAAATCACGTGCATTAACAACAACAACAACAACAACAAAAAACAACAACAACAGCAACAACTACCACAACAACAACAAAAACAGCAACCCACAAGCTATCAGGGACTGGGTCAAACTTTGTTAACGGCTCAGCTTAGCGGTGAATCTTTGTCCCAAAGTTGTAGTGTTGTTTTTAAATAGTATTATATTTCATATGTATCGTTTTTCTAGGTTTTGTCTGCTTAAGTGTGTATGTTTGTGTGCGTGCAATGGGCATGTGTGTTCAGCACTAAGCACATTTGTTTTTTGAATGAGTGTGTGTGTGTGTGTGTGTG
>NW_004798457.1:31429-32844 GCF_000002075.1 Aplysia californica
GAGAGAGAGAGAGAGAGAGAGAGAGAGAGAGAGAGAGTGAATGTGTATGCACCCACGTGCGCCCGCTCACGACAATGAATACGATTGTTGAAACACAGGTTACATTGATCTTCATTGTCCCCGCTGGTCTCATCTAAACAAACAGCTACTGCACACAGAAAAGGAAAAATATGAGTTAAGTTATGCCTAACAAATCGCATGCCGTCCAACTTTTTCCTAGTCTTGTATTTCTTCATAGGGATAAGCTGATCACTTTTTTTTTCAAATAATATTCACAATGCATTCTTCAACTACACTCTCGTTTTGCGTTATTTCTATCAAACCTTGCTCACCCCACGCCCACCCCAACCACCACTCCCACCCCCTCTTCGAACATGGTAGGTCAAAATTATAAAAATCAATTCTTTTAGTCGCCCTCCCCCTTTTTTTCCGCACTCTCACACAACATCCCGCCCCATCCAACCAAAACTTTAAAGAAAAAAAAAAACATACTTTTTTTTTTGGTAAAAGAAGGAGACTGCTCACCTTCGGGCTCGCTAGGCTCAACATCACAGACAGGCAAAGTGTTTGTGCCTCACAAATCGCGCCCTGAAATGATTACTGGTGGAAATAATTACGTGTCTCTGAACAAACAGTCAACATGGGCACCGGAAACTTGTATTTGTCAGCACAACACAGAGCTACTCAAGTTGGCGTGAACTCACACAGAACAGAATAGGGCCGGGGAACCCGTTGTCCCGGGGGCGAGTGAGTAAATACGCTCACTCATAGACTCACAGACTCACAGACTCACGCACGTGTGTGCTTGAACTTGTTCTCGGAGATGCTCATAATACATCGTTTATGTGACCTCTCTATTGAAGTACATGAATGAAAATACATACTATTGTCAACATGTTGTTCTTTGTACGTGTGCTATGGTTTTTTACTTGCTTTATTTCAACATTTAGAATTTAGAATTTTATTCACATGCTTTCCGGGAAGCAGCGGCTTGCACGCCCTTAAACACTAACAAACTAACAATATTTTTCGCTATCCATAGCTTGGTGTCCATTCCCCCCTGGGTGAAGTGAGGGAAATTCGCGAAGAGTGCCTTTCCCAATGATACAACCTCGTTTCCCAGACTGGACTAGTTAGAACCCACGACTTTACGGTTACGAGACCGAGAGGCTTACCACTCGACCATTAAGCCCAGTGGCCGCACTCACCCACCAATATCATTAATCGCCCCCACTCACTCTGTAATCTGCTGTTGGGGTCAGTTCACTTGTGACCTAACATATGAAGGCAAACAAAGCCACCACTTGAAGGAACTAGTAATCGATAACTCAAACTGTAGTTCACGGCATTATACCAGAGATCCTAACAATGCTGTCGAGAACTGGCCCTTCTTGCGTGTTCTCTTAGGTCACCAC
>NW_004798457.1:34518-35822 GCF_000002075.1 Aplysia californica
AGAAAGAGAGAGAGAGAGAGAGAGAGAGAGAGAAAGAGAGAAAGAGAGAGAGAGAAAGGGTGAGGGACGTACATGAGAGGGAGGAACAAGAATTCAAACTTGCACACACACACACACACACACAAACTCACAAGCAAGTGAGAGAGATTAAATCAAGCAGTCGACGAAACCAAGAACTCAATCATCGATTCCAGGTTGTAGTTTGCGAAGTGACGACCGTCGAAAAATTCCCATTTTGCCGAAAGAGACGTTCTGTAAACTTATTATACAGTGCAACCTGCTCGATCGGCCACATGTATTAAACAATCACTCGTACAAACGGCAATTTCCCTTCCCTCCACCCCATTGCGTATTTTTTTCTTATTGTGATGACGCTATGTAAGACAATCTCCTGTCTAAGACGGCCAATTTTTTCCTCGAAATATATATACATTTCTTTCTTTCTTTCTTTCTTTCTTTCTTTCTTTCTTTCTTTCTTTCTTTCTTTCTTTCTTTATACGTTTCATTCTGTGTATCTGGGTTCAGATCGACAAGGGTAACTCAATTAATCTAGCAACTTTCATGCATGGCAGAACTCTCGTCTCCAGAGTCCTAAGATTTTCCTGCGCATTCGCCAAACCACGAGACTAGGCATCGGAGGAAAAAGAAGAAAGGCTGTGGAAATCGGCCAGGTGCTGTTTCCCCCACGCTGCGAGGAAGGGCGATTGGCTATGTACCCGTGTGCCAACAGAGCGGGCTAGCTATGTACACTTGCTCGGCATCGGGTAAACAAACTCCGTGCTCTTTGCACGGCGTCAGAGCAAAAGATAGAATCGGTTTCCAGGGATAACGGTTCAGGCGAGAGAGGCAGCCAGGTAAACGAGGAGTTAAAAAACCGAAGCTAGCGTAAAGAGAAAAAAAACAAAACTTGGACAAATTTATTCCGCTCCCAGACGAGTGGAGAGAAGCCTTGAAGAAACCTGTTTGCCGATCCTATTGACCATACTCGTACCTGTCTCTGATTTGGCTGCTCTTGTTTGATCTGGTTTTTCTCGATTGTTTCTTTTTATGTTAAATGTATTATCTTTTTTTTCGATTGTGATTTGCTCTGATTT
Organism: Aplysia californica; assembly: GCF_000002075.1. NCBI lineage: Eukaryota > Metazoa > Mollusca > Gastropoda > Aplysiida > Aplysiidae > Aplysia > Aplysia californica. The sequence continues at coordinate 35,613 of NW_004798457.1, forward strand.
TATTACTATCGTAGTACAGATTTTCTTTCTTTTTTTTCTTGCCTTGGTCATGTAAAATCATTAGCTGCAAAGTTCAAGAAAGTTTTGTTGTTGATGACAGAGGAGGTCCAATCTCTTTTTTCTGATGGGCTCCATAAAAAGCTCGTATAGATAATCGTGCTCTCTCTCTCTCTCTCTCTCTCTCTCTCTCTCTCTCTCTCTCTCTCTCTC
>NW_004798457.1:37029-39018 GCF_000002075.1 Aplysia californica
TGCAACCCGATGGATGTGACAGTTTTATCATCAATTTGTACTTGTCGCTTAAAGGTCGGAGAATTTTGGGCAAAACGGAAAAAGAAGTGATCTTCTTGTTTTTACGAGAATGTCCCAGGGTAATCATAAAGGCAAATACAAAAAATTGTGCCGAGTTTTCCTGTGCCAACGAAATGGGGTGTTGAGAAAATGTCAACCCAAACAGTCTGTCGGTCGCTACAATGAGCAGCAATCCACCTTGGGTTACTTCATAATGTCATGGTTTGGCCTTTTATAGGAGAATTTAGCATTTATTGTCAGTGACAAGTCTGGAGGTTCCCCACAGACAAGGACAGATGGAATAAGGGCGCGTTTTAATTAGTCTATACCGTCGTCATCACCAAAGACATTTTTGGGCAAAACCAGCAGCCCTCGAGTTTCAGAGACAGAAGGAAAAGAAGACTTTTTGTCGTCAGCCTATACCGTCGTCATGGCCAAAGACATTTTTTGGTAAAACCAACCCTTGTGTTTCAGAGACAGAGGGAAAAGAAGACTTTTTGTCGTCAGCCTATACCGTCGTCATGGCCAAAGACATTTTTGGGCAAAACCAACCCTTGTGTTTTAGAGAAAAAGAAGAAAAAAAGAAGACTTTTTGTTGTTTCAAGACTTCGTGGAATATAAAACTATTAGGTTGACACTGGGGGTAGCAGTTTTAAGCATAACACGACGGGTCTTGTCAGTTTATGGATGTGTGAATTCTTAATCGACCGCTTGCACTGCATGTTTCCTGGAAAGATTAGAATGTTTCGAAGTGTTCTAGGGTCTGCTGGGGGTAATAATGGATTGTAATGTAGAATCCACTGGTCTTGCGGCTGAGGGTGACAGCATTATATATTACGATCACATGTACATGTAGTTTGGTCTTTCTGTTGAGACATTGCATCCCTTTCAGTCAGCCCGGATTAGCTCTGACAGGAAAGGTCAAAGCACGGCGCCTAAATGGTCTCCAGTGTGCCGACGGGGGCTTTAAAACATGTACATTAAAAAATAAACTGCCGATATTCCTATTAATTATTTCTGCTTTTACGATCTGTATTAATTATTGGGATATGGAAGGAGGGGGGATGTGAAACTCAATTTGCTGTGGCTGCTGCTGTTACCCATGTTTTGAGACGCAAATTTCAATCGGTTAAAAAAAACCCTGAAATGGTCGGAATTAATTCCAGTTGGTACTTTAAACTGACAAGTTAATCACATTTCACGATTTGTGGAGTTTTTGCCCTGATCAGGTGATTCATATTTTCTATAGACCCAACAGGGACAGTCACCTGTAAATATTTTCTCCTCTTTTTGCTCTCGTTTTAACTGCCCATTACAATTCTAGAGCTAGCCGTAACAATGAACGCACCGACGGGAACAGACTTTCTCTCTGCCCCCTCACGTGCGCAGTGAGGCGAATTTGTTCTTTACGGGATTACACCTTGTCACGCACACGGTTTGCGGGTGGGGGGTGCAAAAGAGGGGGGTGGGGGTGGGGGTAGCAAGCAGAGGCTACGGGTGCTAAATTCGGACAGGTTACCATTGATTCCCATCAATTCCGGAGGGAAAGTATAATACTGATATTATGCTCCAACGGAAAAAAATAAAACAATAAATAATTATGTGCTGAAACTATACTACAGGTGAATAACAATTTTTTAAAAGGAAAAAGAGGGAAAGGAAGGCGCGATGGGGGTGGAGGTGGGGATGGGGATTGAGAGGAGGTGGGAGGGGACAGTTTCAATAGCCAGGACTATTCCTCTTTTCCCCCCTTTTTTGTCACAAGGTAACAGGTATATGGACTGGGTTTGTTTTATTTTTTGCTGGGTTTTATTTTTATTTTTTGGGGCGGCGAATCGAACATACAGTCAACAAGAGGCAAAGGGAAGAGGTTCTCTGAGAGAGAGACAGGAACAAGAGAGAGAGAGAGAGAGAGAGAGAGAGAGAGAGAGAGAGAGAGAGAACAGGCAG
>NW_004798457.1:41376-44687 GCF_000002075.1 Aplysia californica
TATTTGTTTGTGCTCATGGTGTCACACGGTCGACTTCTGAGTGCTTACTAAAGTTTCATTGAGTAGACATCATTATAATCTATTTTTAAAATACAACTTTACGCGGAGATCATAGCCGTGCCGGAAACCTCATTAGAAGTCGTATTCGATCCCTCTAACTGGTTCCTACTGCACACATTATCTTACTTTCCGTAGTAACGAGAATTTCTTTAAATTATGGGTGTCTTTACGTCCTCATCGATATAATTTAGCTATTTCAGAGGGTGGGCTTTAACCCTGCCCGTCAGAGCCAACCGGGGTTGAGAGGGATACACCGTCCTCGCAAAAAAACGGAACATAATTTGATGATTTTTCTCCTCACGTGTGAATCGAACTCCGGTCCACTGTGTGTGACAGCGAAGCGCTTAACCGCTGCACCATGCACGCTAACGGGTAATACATTTTTAAAAAACCTGACCTGTATGAACATATTTCTTTTAAAATCAGCGTTTAGAAAATACACTAAGTTCGAGAGTAAACCTCTTGGAATGGACCCGATTTCTTACTATGCTTTTATTTTACTATAACAAGGTTAGAAACAAGTTCTGAACTACACAAACAAATAAACAAACAAAAATAAATCAATGAAAGTCCGTGTTCAACCCGCCTGTCCCAGACGAGATTTGGGATCCTCTGAAGTGCGTTTGGCGTCCTCGTTTTGTCTTCCTCTTTTGTTGGGGATCAGAGAAAGATTACCAGTCCCTGGCGAATTGACACAACATCAGCTCTATTCTTTACAGCCACCCCGAGCTCCAATTCTTCCTCTCTCCGCCCCTCTCCCCTTCCTCCATTCACGAGCGGGTGATCTCCTATCGGTGTTCTGAGAGCGATGTTCTAATTAATTCCCTCGGAGTCTCTAGGAAGAAGTGAGCTAAAGGCTAGGAGTAAAATAGCCATATAACATATGCCGCATTTGGTGCAGAGTGCTCTCTGTAGCTCCCCCACTCCTTTCTCCATTCTGCTAAGATCCCTATTGTACTACATCATTGGCTTCCTCCCAACTCGCTCATTCACCCTGTTGTTTCTTCTCCTACCTCTCGGAAAATCTCTCCCAAGCGCTCAATTTCCCGTCTGGTGACAGAGACGCCCCCCTTATGGAAGAAAACATTTTCTCCTCAGTCCTTCATCTTTATTGGAAAATTATTTTAAACACCTAGGTTAATTATCAGTTGTAACATGCACCTTTTTGTTTCGGGGTTTCCTGTTTCGTTTTTTTTTTAGGTTGTTTTTGTTATTGTTTGTGTTGTTTTAAAAATCGTATGAATTGTGCATACGCTTAGGAATGTTTTCAAAGTTCAAAAGAGATCATAAAAAAAAAGACTTATTCTTAGTGAAATAGGTGATTATTAGTCCTTCCTATGATTGAAACATTTAAGAGAAATAGGACACCGTATTTTACAACAATCCACTCTCAGACCCCAGGTCTGCAAGCAGTGTGGACTCATGACCAGATACCAGTATCTGTGGTGTAATAAATTGGCTATTCACTTTTGCGCACAGAAGATATGGGTTCGATTCTAGAGTGGGGACATCGATAGGAGTAGGCTTCGGCCGCCACAGGGGGAAGATTCAAAATTAATTCCTACCAAAACTAAAGTGTTTAATGTGTCCCGCGAGCTCATTTGACCGTAAAACGCTTACCAAAAAAAGAGGGGATGAGGATGTCTACTAGCATTTTATCAACTATATCATTTTATGTCTGCCTCATGGTATACCGTACCCCGCCCAACCCAGACAGGCCTTGATAGGCAGGGTCGAAGCAGTCGTCCCCTAAATTGTCTAGAAGATATCCAGTTCTGATCATGTCAGGTTATTGTGGGATCAATTGCTTAGCCAGTGACCTTTCCAGCCAGACCCAGTATAGACTCTTTTGAAGGAGATGAACTAGTGGTGCCCTGGTGTTGCAGTTTGGTCCTTCTTTCCTGTCAAACATCTATCATTCTTATCTCTCTTCCTCCTTTTGGGTTTTTTTTACTCCCTTGTAGCACCTCTAATCTTCTGAACTTGTGCAAATTAATTATCCTGCAAGTGCCATAAAACTCTTACTAAAATAAAGAAACAGACGAAAAACAAACAATGTGGACGTCGTGTACCAAAGGCTTTCTTTCTTACTATTCCGTATAATTTGGTTCCATCTGCGCCTCTAGCTTAGTACTCGCCACGCGTCCATCTCCTTCCACATTTTGCCACCAATTCATGCCCAAGCGCTCTTTCGGATCAGAGCATGTGGGTCGAGACATTCGTTCTTGATGGTCACAGACTTGCCCAGCCCATCCATCGGCTGTTTCGTCTCGCTCAATTCCCTCAAAGGTGGCTGCAGGGAAAGTTTCAGATTTGTAGAAACTGTCGTCAAAACTGGACACGTGCGGGTGAACGGCAGCATGACAGAACGACGGAAGAAATGGGCTGCATTGTGGCAACATGACAGAACAGAAGAAATGGGCTGCATTGTGGCATATTCAGCACAACTGTCTGAGGAATAGTTCAAAGTGCATATATAATTATTGTCAATAACAAATAAGTAACAATTGCCGTCTTCGGTTGGTGTATGGGAAACCAGAACGTTAAGGAGAGAAGGCAACTCGCCTGCAGGGAATTATAATTCTTATTCAAAGCAAAAATATGATAATGATAATTTGTAATGAATATGAGAATAAGGTCGGCCATGCGACGGATGACGGCAAAGAATGTCGCATAAAGGATACAGCAAAGCATCTGATCATAGCTGCAATGCTGCACACAGTAAATTAATTTCAAATGTTATTATTACAAATGGACTCGCGATTTCACGTATGGCGCTTTTAGTGTAAGCCTTTACCTGGGACGCTTGCATGAACATTTACGCTGAACGTGGGTGTTATGACAGTTGAAAAAGGAACATACTTCAAAAGAGTGCTATTAGCGTTTTTATTATCGCATAACGTTCCGTAAAGCCGTAAGAGATTAACAATTACTAGCGACTGTCATACCTGAAAAGAATCAAGAAAACGACAGTGCTTGACAGAAAGCAAACACAAGACGTTTGTCCTTTGAACCTCGGGACAATAGCGGGCACATGCAGCCAAGAGCCTGAGCCTCGACACCGGCTTTAATAAGGATCTAATCGCGTTATTAAAAATGATTCAATCACCCGTCCTCACGGAAAGAATCCCCTCTTCTCTTTCACTCGAGAGAAGAAAGGTAGTGGGATGGGCGGGTGGGTGACTTGTGTGAGTGTTGAGGCAAAGAGAATATTAAGAGGTTGGGTGGAATTTGGGGTGGGGGAGGGGGTG
>NW_004798457.1:45938-47379 GCF_000002075.1 Aplysia californica
GGGGTTTACAGGTGACATCCCTGTTTTAACCCACAATTTGTTATTTTGCCTTTAAATTTGAAATTTTCTGGAAAATAATTGATTTGCGACAGTTTTAGTGGCTATATGTGTGATCTGCAGCACATAATACGCAGTTTGACCCCCCAAAGCAGTGCATTTGTGTCCGGGAGTGCGTCTCCGAATAGTTCTTGGGTTCTCGCCGGAGACGTCTCCGAATATCTTCTGCCGTGGAGCACACGCTTCAACAGAGCAGGACACACGGAGCCCTAAGACATGAAACGTGGCCAACCCCATCAACATTACAGGAGAAGCTGAACAGGCCAACAGATGAAGTTAGAAGGACGGCCCTGTATATAATAGATACCGGTTCTCAAGTGTGATGCGATCGAGAAAAAAGAAGAAGTAGAAAGACAGTATTAAAGACGGGGGCCCAGCTTAGAGTGTCTTCGTATTGTGGACTAATCCTTTAAATGGCTTTAATCTAACATTGTCTGTCTCATCAGTAGAATTTATAATTTCTTAACTGCCAGTCTGACGCTGGGAACGCATGGCTTCCTTTGTTCTTCCATCCTCTCTTTGACTTCATGTTGCTGGCTTACATCGATTTAGGGTCCATCCTTTTCAATATATCAAGAGACGTCTCTTCTTCCTGAAAACAGCCTCTCCAATTTTGTTACCGTATCGTTCCATCTGCCCATCTGTCAATTGGTATGCCGTTACATTCATAGCTGTTTTCTCTTCTCCTAAAAGGTTTATCATTATACAATCTTATGTCATGATTACGTTCCATAAAAAATAGAGAAGACACGGAGAAACGTAATATAAGATCGAATAGATAAATTCTATCAAGTTATACAAAGGCATATTTGCTGTCTCTTAGTAAGATTTATGACAAAATGATGGCATTGCTACTTTTTGTCTTTTCTATTTCTTTGTTGATGGGCTTGTTTTTAGATTTTCATATAAGATATTCTTTGTGCTAAGCTCAAGATATTGTTTGTACTTAGATTTGGAAGCTCATAAAGGTCATATAAAGGAATATTAAGTCAAAGTCGGGTGTTGAAATACAACAGAAGCTAATTTCAACGTTTTGAAAAAGAGACATTCAACACACTAACTCACCAGCCTATTTAAACTATTCCGCATAACTCATTCACAATCATTAGCGAAATAAGAATATGCAATGCATTTGCAATGATATTGACACCCCCACCCCGCAATCCCTTCCTTATTCCCCATTAAAGTTAAAGTGACAATTCACAGATGTGAGAAGCAGCAATTCTGAAACCGGATGTTTTGTTAGTATTCGTTGCGTGTGCATTTGTGCACGCGCGCTGTGTGTGAATGTGTGTGTGTGTGTGTGTGTGTGCGTGTGTGTGCGTGTGTGTGTATGTGTGTGTGTGCGTATGTGTGTATGCGTGAGAGAGAGAGAGAGAGAGAG
>NW_004798457.1:47479-54979 GCF_000002075.1 Aplysia californica
GATCTGCGCACGCACGAAGGTGCTATTCCTATTCTTCTTCTGGAAAAACGAAAGAGAGCTTCAAAACAGACTGCAGCGCCATCTGAAGCAAAGAGCATACTTCCTGCGGACACTTTTTTGGCTGAGTGAACCATCTTGTTATGTACTATCATTGGTATTAGTCATGGTATCGAGACGCAGGATCCCTCTGAAGTTTGCTGCCAAATCTTCAATGTACGGAATAGATTTTTGTTGGTGGTGTCTGGAGTGTGGATTTTCACGGAATTTTTGAAAACCTGAATACTACCTCTGTAAAAAATTCGTTAGAAATTTCCTACTGCATTTAGGAAAAATTCAGAACCAGTTTTATAGATCTTTTGTCTGCCAACATGCATGCCAAATAACACACAATTTCCATGAAAAATAAGTGTGTTTTTCACTGTATAAGACATGTCGGCAAAATCCAATTTGGCCGCTCTTTCCAAACGGAGATTGCGGATTTGAAGACTCCTTCCCATGCTTGTTATAAGTGTGATATTTGTAACATTTGATCCACTAATAAGCGAGATAGCCTTCAGGTGTAGCCCCCCCCCCTCCCACTCACCACACACACACTTAAAGAAGAAATAATGTTTAGAATTTGCCGAATAAAAAAGAACCCCTTAGCTTTAGGGTAATATTTTTAGCTCTGGCTATTAAGATCGAGACGACATGTAACGTATCTGGCCTAAGTATCAGAACTTTTGCGATTTCACAAAGTTAAACTTTAACAATGAAATGTAGTAAAATACTAGTCTTTGTTGCCCGGTATAATGACGTCAGCAGTCGCTGTTCCTTGGCGAGCCGTCGCCTTTACATTACGTTTACTTTTCCTTTAAACGGCATAGCGCCTTTACTGAAAGTTTTTTGTTACTTCCAAACAGCAAACGGTGTGATTTATGACAACATAATATTCACCTGAAAGACGAAATGAGTATAGGCGCCACACGAATATTACTATTCCAGGAAGTAGATAGTCAGTTAGATACGAAATTAGATTAGGGGAACACCAATAACAACAACAACAACAACAGTCCACAATTTACGAGACAGACAAACTCATGAGACAGAAAGAGAGGGAGAAAGAAAGAGAAAGAGAGAGAGGGGAGAGAGAGAGAGAGAGAGAGAGAGAGAGAGAGAGAGAGAGAGAGAGAGAGAGAGAGAGAGAGAGAGGATGTGGGAGAAGAGGGGAGACCAAGAGCTCTATCGTCCTAATCTCCCTTCCTCCTTGTTTAAGTTTGTTACTCTCTTGTATCACCTCTAATCTTTGGCACTTCTATGACCTTATTGTATTGCAATTGCGTAAAACTCTTTCTTAAAAAAGGTCTTCTGTTAGCCACTGCTATAGTTTCAAAGAAGTTTAACACCCTTCTAGATACACGTACAGTAGTATGCTTCTTGAAGTATGCTCCTTTTTCAACCGTCAGTACCAGTAATAGATCCATCAATATGAGTCGAAAAGGTGAAAGAATTGTCCCGGAATGTCAAGAAAATGTTGGAACCTGCTTGGATTTACAGCTGGAATATTGGAGGCTGGTCAAGTCTGAAACCAGCTGAGCCACAACAGCCGAATGGCAGTGGACGTTACAAATCCTTTTGTTTGTTTGTTTGTTTGAGTGAAGACATCGACGCATTAATGGTCATTTAATGGTGAGAAAAAAGTAAGACAGACAGACAGACAGAAACAAAGGAGGGAAAGCGAAGAAGTAGTACCTACCAGTGACCCATCCCCCTCAAAACTAGCCTTGAGCAAATTTTTGAGAAAGAACATAATAAGAAAATAAAGAAGTAGTACCTTTCAGTGGCGCCTTACAACCACCCGCGAATTAATCTTTGAGAGAAAAAAAGAAGTAGTACCAACCAGTAACGCCCTCCAACTCCAATCAGACGCGTAGATTACACATCTTTGAGAGAAAAAGAAAGAATCAGAAAGTAAAGAAGTACATAGAGTACCGACCAGCGGCACCTTACAACCCCCGCGAACAACTCTTTGAGAAAGTAAAGAAGAAATAGTACCTACAAATGACGCCCTCCAACTCCCAACTATCCGCGCACAAATCTTTGAGAAAATAAAGAATGAGAAAGTAAAGAAGTACATTATGAAGTATCTACCAGTTTAAATATCTTCAAGATTCATAATACATTAATACAACCACCCGCGAACAAATCTTTGAGAAAGTAAAGAAGAAGTAGTACCTACCAATGGCGCCCTCCAACTCCCAACTATCGGCGTACAAATCTTGGACTTAAATCAGCCCCCAAATGCCAAGGTCTGTCCGGTGCGTGGGGTGTGGCAGGTCGCGTGCTAGACACGTGTAGGGACACACTCCTGTGTTGTCTGTTGTCGAGAAGGGGACCCGTTGCCAGTCCTCAGAGCTATGATCTCCTAATGACCTGCTATCAATTTGAGTAATAGACCGTCGTCAACACAATATGTCAGACTTTCCGTCCTTTACACGAAAGGTTCGGGGTTTTTTTCTTTTTTTTTGGTGGGGGGAAAGGGGAGGGGGGATTATAAGTATTGTTCGTGAGGCTTTCTGACAAAATTAGCTCTTTCTTGGATTTTCGGGTTGCAGGGGAAGTTTTTTTTTAATCAGAAAAAATTAAGAAACGTTTTGGAGAATAAGGAAGATACTGCACAAAGTGAGGAAACAAGGCACATAAAGTGCTCGTAAATGTGTATTGTGTGTGTGTGTGTTTGTGTGTGTGTGTGTTTGTGTGTGTGTGTGTGTGTTTGAGTGTGTGTGTGTGTGTGTTTGTGTGAGAGTGTTTGTGTGTGTATATATATTTGTGTATGCATCCATAATATTCCTTGTTACACGTTTAAGCATCTGTTCACATGTGTGTCACAGATGAATGGATGAGTGCGTGTGTGTGTATTTTGTGTGTGTGTGTGTGTATGTGTGTTTGTGTGTGAAAAGGGGGGGTAGGAAGTTGTGCATACTTTTCTTTGTTCAAGTATGGCTGGCTGGCATCGTACTCCAGTATGTCCGCGCTCAGTAAGCGCGCTGATACCTCCGGTCAGAGCAGTACTGTAGATCTACCTGGCTTGCCAATCAATACGTTTCCTATTTCACTGGGCAGGAGAGAAAACCCAAGGGAGACGGTTCTGACCAAGGTCTCCCAAGCCCTCATAATTATTTCCTTTTATAACATTGGTAGTGGTCGAACGCCAACTTCGGAACTCAGAATAAGGTACGGCATATCCTGTGAAAAAAGTCGATAGAGTCTACAAGTATGTCAACGTAAAATATGCAGAGTTCTACACTCATATAAATGGAAATACAAAAATGACCAAAGAAAAATAGCCTTAAATTATCTTCAAGATTCATAATTCGTGGTAGTATGTTTAACCAATGACAAGACATTATACCCACTTTATTTCTAATAAGCTCTTTCCTGCAAATGAATTACCACCAAAAAAAATTGAAGTGGGTGGTTGAAGGGCTCTACTTGTAAGTCATACTTCTTTTTTTCCCCCTTGTTGTTTTTGTCTATCTGTCTTGCTTTTTCCCAGCACTATATGAACGCTTTTGTGTCGACACGTTTCCTTTTATTCATTCTTTAATTCATGAAAAACCTGATTACGGATACATGTCAAAGAAATAAGTGCAACTTAGACACCAGTAGTGTTTCCAATTCACATTGTAGTGGGAGAGCAAAGTTTCAAAAAGTCACAGACAAACGTCATTAGTTGCTACTTATTATGCAGCAGCTTGAATCAAAAATTAAAACCTGGACTCTCGGAAGTGCACCAAGGCCATCACTTTCCAAAACTCAGAGAAAAGTAGTCCGAAAAAAGAAGAAACCAAAAGCGTGTTCTGGGCATAGGCATGGTGGTGGGGAGGGGGGGGGAGGTAGAGAGGGATAAGTAGATGGAGAGAGACCCCCATCGCAACGTCCATCTTAGATAAAACCGGGCTTATGTAAGTTCCATAACAACACAAGGATAAATAACCATGAAGTCATTTGGCAACAGTGTATTTGAATCCATGAATTATCATTCATAATCGGATAAACGCAAGGTTTTGGGTATGAAGATGAAATTCAGAGGCATAAAAAAGGAAAACATCAAAAGAATAAATAAATTTAGATCTAAACTAAGAATTAAAGGAAAGTAAAATATCTCATGTAACGAAGAGTGAATGCAGAAATGAAGATCTCGCATGTCCCTTGTGACCAAGCCGAAAGTGAGATGCTATTTCACCCTCAAAAACAAACTTTTAAATTCCATAAATATCAAAATAGAATCTCTTCACTTTGATCAAGCTGTGGAAATCGGCCGTATGAAAACGTTACTCTTCTGTTACAGATCTGAGAGAATTGACGACCAAAGATTAAGTGCTGGAAATGAGGATGTGTGGATCGGAGCTCATTGAAATCTATATTCGTACAAATGACTCGGGAAGATTAACCACTCTGAGAAGAGCTCCCTGAAGCAGTACCTCAAAGAGAATTTTGATGACCACTCATATCCACTCCCCCCGGGGTTGGAACGATATAAAGTCCTAACTTGTTCATTCGAGGCTCATCGATTGTTTCAGATTCTTAGTTTTATTTCCTCTATGATTTCTCTTTTCTTTTGGTGGGCTTTGAGTTTAACTGTCTTTGTACACTGCCCACGTGTTTACGTATCATTCTTTGCATAGAAACATATTTGAGCCGAAATTCACTTTTTACATTGGCCTCCATCCATCCATCCACCCACCCATCCATTCATCCATCCATCCCTCCGTCGTCCGTCCGTCCGTCCATCCATCCGTCCATCCATCCATCAATGATCCGTCCATCCATCCATCCAACCATCCATCCTTCCATCCATCCATCCATCCATCCATCCATCCATTATCCATCCATCTATCCATCCATACATTCATCCGTCTATCTATCTATCTACCTATCTATTTATCTATCTATCTATCTGTCAATCTGTCCATATATCGATCTATCTACCCGTCTGATTATGAAACTTTAGAGCAGTATGATTATTGGCCTGTCCTTTTTCTATCCCTGTGTCCCACAACTTCTAACCCCCTCTCCGTCTCTCAATATCTCTATCTCTCTCTCTCTCTCTCTCTCTCTCTCTCTCTCTCTCTCTCTCTCTCTCTCCCCCCCCTCTCTTTCTCCCTCCATCTTTTTTTACTTCTTTCTCTCTCTTCTCTCTTTCCTTGAATTTCTTTATACACTTCCCCCTTTCCCCTTTGAACAGCTGTTCCTTCTCTTCTTCTATGAAGTTTTTCTCAGCGATCTTGCCGGCATGACGAAGACAAAGCTGCACACACAGCATCAGTCTAAATCTATTGAACAGAGTTCACGTAATAACGAACAAGCTCCACAAACACTTGTGCTTTCGTTTATGCTGCATGCCCAAAGTGAGGGAATAAGACAAGTCAGTAGAAAGCTCTCCTGTCCAGCCTCACTGGCGACATGCATGTGTGAAACAATGTATGATCTGACTTGATCTGTCATGTTCCGACTCAGTAGAGCCAGGAACGACAGCAGCTCTGACGCCATTATTGTTTCCCCATCTAACTGTCTTAGGACCGCTTGTGAGTTTGTCGTTCTATGCCCCCTTGGCGCCTCTGCAAGAGCTATAACACAACCCAAAGAGAGAACGTTCTGTGTTTCGACCTTATTGAGAACTGGCCTTTCAAGACGAGTTCTGCGAGCGCAGGCTTGTCAACCCAGAGCCGAGTGCGAGCGTTTCGCGTGCGTCCCAAAAATCAATAGACGCACGTACCTCGTGATTGACTCTCTTACCGTCCTCTCCTCCCCATCCTCTGACGGCTCACCCTGCGCGCGTGCGTTAAGCCCCTCCCACTCCCCCTCTACGCTCTTTATTCCCGTTACTACTGGCCGCCGCCTTTGAAACTCACAAGGAAAAAAAGACAGAAGCAAAAGTGGGAGTAGATTTGTCTGCGCGAGAGTCTCTGGTGCCCACCTTACCTCCCCGACCAGCTAGCCTCCCGGGTGAGGTCTTATGCCATGAAAATTTGATGCCCGTGAAAGGCATTACGGCTGGCAGCCGCACCGCTCGCTTTTGATGTTGATATTTATTTTGTATGAAAACTTCATGAGCTAGATTAGCCAGCGCTCGCTCTAGCCGACACAGTGTTTGTAACCTCTCCACGGATTTCACGCCAATTGGGCGTCCTGGAGGATTTTTCTGCACCGTTCTGGAATTCAGCTCGGAATTTTGATCTCATTGCATTGTTGCGCCGTCAATAAGAGAGAAGGACTTTAAAGTTTGATGACACTCACAGTGACGACAAATCGGATACTATCGATGAGGTAGAGACCTTACATTTTTCATAAAGCCAGCGGAGATATTCCATGCAAGAACAAGAGATGTCTGTCCTTAAGAGTTTGCTTTTGACAAGCTTTGGGATTTCAGTCAATTCAACGTGTTTTGTGCTAGAAATTCCTAAACAATCGGATTAGCTTTGACTCCCAAGAATTATTCATCGTGTGGGACAAGTGGTTTGTATTCTCAATTGAGGAGTCAGAGCTTTGCTTTTCAAGAAGCGGGAAATGCACTTAACAAACGAATATACACGACATGTTGATTTTTGGTAAAAGTATCAACGTATGTCCCTGAGAAGGCAGATATTCGAAGGAACGGGTTTCAACGTTGGCCTAAGTAATTATCTTGCTGTTTATCAGTATTGAAGCCCTGATATTGAATCAGGGAGACAGCAGCCTGAAAACAGAGTCTGGCTTCCAGCTTTTAGGGCATGAAGTTCCTGTTTGTCTTGAAGAGAATCTCTTCCCTATCAAAACGTGTATAGATCTAGAGACATCTTCATCAGTCCACACTTAACTGAACCTTCTCTCGCCGAAGACTTCTCTATCTTCAGCGGCGATACATCTCTATTTATTTCCTGCCGAGCAACACGGCCCATTTCTCCCTAAATTTTATGTAAGACCCACGTTTTTACATACTGAGTTTCCCCGGGTCTACCAAGACCCACCTTTTTGCTATCTGAGTTCCCCCGTTCTACCAAAACCTACGTTTTACAATCTGAGCTCCCCAGTTCTACCAAGACCCACGTTTCGCATTCTCAGTTTCCTCGCTTCTACAAAGACCCACGTATTGCAATCTCAGTTTCCACTGTTCTGCACAGACCTACGTTTTACATTCTGAGTTCCCCCGGATCTACCCAGACCCGATAAGTTCCCATCAAGAGGCCCCCGAAGACCCCCCTGCCTCATCGTGGCGGTGGCGGTGTACGAGCGGCAGGGGCCCCACCACTGTGCCTTCTCGCCTGCCATGAACGTGAAACAGCCGGCTTTGGGCGTGACCCCGGCCCCACTGACCCATGGAATGCGACACTCCCCCAGTCCCCGGCCGCACTGGGCCCCGCAGGCTGACCGCATGAGGTGCATGACGTCTCCATCGGTGGGTCAAATCTACTGCTCTTTGTCTATGTACACACATTTTGTAATAGGACACACACTATTTGACGATAGGGCACACAATAT
>NW_004798457.1:59979-68336 GCF_000002075.1 Aplysia californica
CGCTCTTTTCTCACAAGCTGTGCTCTTCATCTCACTGGAGGCCGTTTGAGAGCCTGCAGGGAACAGGTCTGAGATTTCTCCCAGGTGCCAGTAATTTACGACAATTCAACTCGCCTTGATTGTTTGTCCTCGGGTTGTCTGCCTTAGCTACTTTGGTTATCTCCATCTTCTCTTTTCTCGGACCGGTCTTCATTGTTTCTTTATTTCCCTCACGCAGACGGAGCCCCTTTCAATTCACTGAAACGCGAGCGTATAATTTTGCAGAGCTTTATTTGCAATCAGCTCGAAAATAGTGACATTTGTTTTTATGATCAATAGGTTTGTTTTTACCGGTTCAAATCGACCAAGATACCGGTTCGGATCGACCAAGAATTCATATTCATACTCCCAAAATCAATTTTTTCCTGTGGTTCAGTGTTAGAAAAAAACTGTGATTGAAATTTGTTGAAAGACATCCGAAAGAGATGGAGAATTGTACAATCATGTTTGCAGTTCTCCTCTCTATTTCCTGGGGTTAATTAATTTAATTTGAAAACACCACCTTTCCCTTGAGATTGAACTTTACAGGCTTTATAAAAAGAAATATATACCCTTCTGGGCGTGAGAACAAAAATGTGTCACGACACGATGGAATCAGACACTCGGCAATTTTTGTGAAAGTGAAGTTATTGGTATAATATTAAAGCTTGATCACTTTTCTTGCTTTCGACGAAAACAAATACCCATCTATCTCGTATAGAAGTAAAGATATTTGCGATAGGAAGAAATGGGAGTCGCCTGGTTTCAGGGGTAAAATTAGCAAGAAAAAGGCCGCCAAAGTTTTGTGACTTACAAAGCTTGAGAGTTCTTGTAAACTGAAAACTTACATTTTTTTGTGTCTTTTAATCAACGTTTTTTTTAAAGCAAAAAACCCCCAAAGAGATGGGCTTTGAAGTGGACATAAAAAAATCTGAGTTAACACCCCCTCCCCCCTCGATCAAAATTGCCACTGTTGCGGAAAGTGTAGATTTCTTGGATTCCATTGCTTTGACGAGCGCCTGATTTCACCATGATGCCTCAAAAACACATTCGAAATTGTCTAAGACGTTCACCCATTTTCGAAGAGAAAAGTGGTTATCTTAACCAGGCGGACACCTTGGGCAGTGTCATTATGATATAATAAGAGGGGAAAACGCAAAATGGGAAGTACGAAGTGGCCGTTTGTAAAGGGGATTGTCTTGGACAGGTGGCCTGTTAGAGTAGGTTCAAATGTACTTTACACGTGGATATATAATGATAATATATGTAGTGGGATGGAATGTACTGGTAATTGCACATTCAGCGAGGTTTTTTAAAGCTTTTTTTCCCGTTTTTTATATACATGTATTTCATACAGACGGACCTGAAACGACTCCAGAGTAAATGGAAAATATTTTATGTGATGCCATGCAAAAGAAAAGCATAAACCATATACTGAACTAAGACAAAGCAAAAAGCAAAATTTGCACAGTGTGGATAAGATGGATTAATTAAGGTCAATCACTTTAATCTTAAAAGCGAAACCACAGGGTTTTGAGTACCAATCCGCTTCTTTTTTGGGGGGAGTTATGATCTTTGTTTATAAAAGAACTATTCACAACATTTGTCACATTGTCTCTAACGTTTAGAAATCGTTTCAATATATCTCAGTTCGAGACTATCTTTAAGTCACAAAAACGTCCCGGACAAAAACGTTGACTTACGTTATAATAGGAACCAAAACAGTACAGAAGAGGACGAGGAAAAACCTTGACCTAAAAAAAAAATCTGGGCGTAATAAAGGATTGCGGTTTTTTTTCACTCATTCTTTGAGTCTACACAGGATTAAAAGGCTCGAGGAGCGTCTTTTGTCTCTAAGAATGCTGCTGTTGAAGGAGAGAGAGAGAGGGGAGAGAGAGAGAGAGAGAGAGAGAGAGAGAGAGAGAAAGAGAGAGAGAGAGAGAAAGAGAGAGAGATAGCGAGGGGGGGGGAGAAAGACAGACAGACAGACAGACAGACAGACAGACAGACAGACAGACAGACAGACAGACAGACAGACCGAGAGACAGACAGATACAAAGAGAGAGAATGAAAGAAAAGAGAGAGAGACACACACACACACACACAGAGAGAGAGAGAGAGAGAGAGAGAGAGAGAGAGAGAGAGAGAGAGAGAGAGAGAGAGAGAGAGAGAGAGAGAGTCGATTTCGTCTTTACATTTTTTAGATTCCTCATTATTTTATTCTGTCACATATTTATCAGACTGATTCAGTTCGCATTCTTTTCTCTTCATTGTCTGTTAACGTGTGGTTTTTCCTTGCTCAATACTGTAAACATTTTCTTAGTGTAGCGTTTTTTCCAAGACTTGCACGTGCAACAGTTACAACTTTTTGGAGCAAAAAGATAGTTTTGCCCCTAACCACAAAAAAGCACAAAAGCCAAAACAAAACAAATACGAATACGAATACGAATGACTAATTTCATGGATTAACACGCAGACTCATTTGAATCATATGAACACTTTGTTTGGCTCTGTTGTCATCGTCGTCGTTGTCCTTGTTGTTGTTATTGTTGTTGTTGTCGTTGTTGTTATTGTTGTTATTGTTATCATTATTATTGCTATTAATATTATCAGTATTTATTATTATTTTTATTATTAATAATGCTGGTTGCACTAGCAGTGGTAGTGTTGTGGTAGTAGTATAGTAATCAAAATCGTTTTCATTATTATCATGATCGTTATTATATTTATCTTTCGAATATCATTTTTATTATCTTAATCCTTATAAGGTTTATCATTAGATTAATTGCTGCTTTATTGCTGGCAGGGACTGGTCAGCTCAAAAACCGTGTTTAGAAGAAAAAGAACGTTTCTAATTATAGTTGTGCCAAAGCGTTTACCAGCAAAACTATCCACCCTAGTACGTTAATAATAAAAGAAAAAGAAATATTTGTCGTTGTGGACATGTCTCCAAACCATCCACCTAGCAGCTGTTCACAACGCTGAATTATTGTTTGTATTCCCCAAAGAACGTCGAAAAATATGGGGTCCCGTCCCTGGTACGTCTCTACATATCTTTCATGCCCGATGACCCTTCCCCTAGTCTGGGCATTTGTTCGACAAGTTTAAAAACGACCACAACTTTCGCCGTAGCCAGTAATTACCAGGGGAGATTCCAGCGGGCGGTGTTTTCAATTCGCCATCTCCTCCCCTATAATTACAAGGCGCCATTTCCTGTCTTGTCTCGAATCGTTAAATTAGCTCCCGCCGATTCTGATGAAAGTCAACAGCTTAGGAAGATCGAATTAAGCGTTCGCGCGCTTGGAAACTCTACCCAACACTTTCAATAGCGGATATTATTTTAGAACCCCATTCCCTCCTCCCTCTCTTTGTATTGAAATATCACTTCCAATAGCTTGGTCCTTAACAGCATTGAAACGGATAATGCTGTCGTGTGAATAAAAAAACCCAAAAAACAAACAAACTAGAAACAAACAACAACAACAAAATCCAACTCGAAAGCAAACGTTAAAAAGCATCAAGCAAAATGTGAACAATTCAGACCATTCTTTTTTACATTCTAAAGCTCTTATCCAGTCGCATATTTTTAATGGAGAGAACTTGCGCGCACTCACAAACACACACGCACACGTACACACACACACACACACACACACACACACACACACACACACACACACACACACACACACACACACACACACACACGTACACATGTACACTCACGCACATACATGCACACACACGCACACATATGAACACATACACACACACAAACACACACACAAATGCACATACACTTCAAGCGTGGACACATGGGTTTATTGCACGCTGCACACAAGAGTTAGATTTTGAAACAGGAACGTTATATCTGATGATGTTTCCATGACAACCGAAAGGTAGGTTAGAGGAAAACTTAGAGACTCTTATCTTGCCTTGCTTTGTATTAACTTTCATTTAGAACAAAATTTGTCCTTAGATAATTACTATTAAAGCGACGTCGGCAGCCATACTGTTACTCAAAATGTCCAACTTTACCCCCCCCCCAACTACAATAACAACCACTACAACAACAACAACAACAACAACAACAACAACAACAACAACAACAAAAACAACATTAACAACAACAACATTAACAACAACAACAAGAACAACAACAACAGGCAGCTGTGGTTGTTGGGGTTTTTTTCTGAACAAAGACCACAAATGGTGACATATTATTAACTTTGTCTGTATTTCTTTGCCTCCACAGGGCAACTTTTTCTCCGGCCTGGATGACGGGTTCCTGGCGAGAGCTGAGGCCATGGGTGTCGTGGATATATCCAAGCCCTCCGGGGGCCATCAGCTGATGAAGCCAGAGGGTCTCTACGGCCACACGCCGGACTTCACCGGTCACAACGGAGGTCCTCCTCGTCACCAGATGCCCATGCCTCCTCACCACCCACACCCCCACCATCCCCACCCCCACCCACATCATGGCTTCGGTCCGTCAGATTCCATGTTTGATCAACTCACAGCCGTGTCCAGTCAAAGCGGAGGTCCGCCTGGCATGCCTCTGGGACCTGTCGCCTCTATGGCGGAACACCATAACAACGTGATGGGCGGAGCTTCTGCTATGCCAGGACACGCCCAGCACCACCAGATGTACCCGCCCATGTACTCGGGGCACCCGCCAAATGTTGTGAACCACCCACACCCAGCCCTGCCCCCTCACCCAGGCCCCATGCACCCCCACCAGGGAGGCATGCACGAGTCGGACTGCGATCCACGAGAGCTGGAGATGTTTGCCGAGCGCTTCAAGCAGCGACGCATCAAGCTGGGCGTGACACAAGCCGACGTGGGCGCCGCGCTAGCGAACCTCAAGATCCCCGGAGTCGGTTGCCTCAGTCAGAGCACCATCTGCCGGTTCGAGTCGCTCACACTCAGTCACAACAACATGATCGCGCTGAAGCCTATCCTTCAGACGTGGCTCGAGGACGCAGAGAAGCAGGCGCGAGAGAGGAAGGCAGAGCTAGAGAACGGACTTGGCGGAGACAAGAAGCGAAAGCGGACTTCAATCGCCGCGCCGGAGAAGAGGTCTCTGGAAGCGTACTTTGCTGTGCAGCCGAGACCATCAGGGGAAAAGATTGCCCAGATTGCAGAGAAACTCGATCTGAAGAAAAATGTCGTCAGGGTTTGGTTCTGTAACCAGAGGCAGAAACAGAAGAGGATGAAGTTTTCCGCCATTGCTGCAGGTATGGGGATGGGTCACCACTGACGACAAAACTTGACTGTCTCAAGAGAAGACTCTAAAAACTTGTACTGAGGCGAGAGTCATGACTCAAAATAACATTTTCTAGAACTGGTTGTGTGATAACAGTGTACATCTTGATGGAACATATGGGACAGATCTCGGTGGTTATGAGACGCTGTACTGTGGAAGCAAGGTCATCAATGACTCTCCGTGACTTCTCTCAGCTCGGCAAATTCAAGGACCACAGAGAACGATTTGCCTCATCGTGTGAGTGGAACCAACAAGGGCTTGCGTTCCCGCGATGTTCGACTATCGGGACAAAGGTGCAGCAACAGAATAACCATGCTGGCTCAGATTTTGATTAAGGTGCTTGCTGATTGTTGAACATGCACATCATTTAAAAATAGTTTTGTCAGTCGCTAATTACACTGAAACGTGATGAATTGTCACTGTTCGAGCATCTGGCTCTTAAATTTAATAATATGCCAACTCAGTTGTTCTAACACTTGGTGGTCTGTATCCCAGTGCTCCAATCACCATAGACTGATGGAGCTTGTGATAAGGGCTTGGATATCCGTGCGACTCAAGCAGTGTGTACGTACCAAGGATTAGTTGGGGTATCGAAGCGAGCTTTGTCACAAACCCGCGCTGTGCACCAGTCTTCAACAAGAATGTTATGCAACAAAACATTTGTCCTGGTGTGTTCGCAGTGACCGCAACCAGTCCTCTGTATATCCATGCATAAAGCTGGTCTTACTAATTTACCTGATCACGTAAGGGTTGTTGTTTTTTGTGTTTCTTGCACATGAATACCGGGCACAAACTACTTACTAGTTGTAATATTAATACGATGTTTGACCAATGTAAATAAACAAAAACAATTCGTTTGTCTGCAGGCTTGTATATTATGTAATGTAAAATAGCTATCTTTTGCATTGTTCTTTGTTACTTGTCCAGATAGCAGTGTAGATCTGGTTTTTGGTGCATCTAGCTGGCTGGTTTCTGTAGCACAAATGGTTGCTAACATGGTAAGCGCGTGAGAGTTTTGTGTTTGATTTCGAGTAGGTTGTGAATATTTCTCGCCCTTCCCTGAAACATATTCCTCTTTACATCCCGGTGTTCTGACCAGGGAATAAGTGTTTTGCCATCGTGGAACGACTTGCTTTATGTCTAGAAGGGCTTTAGGCTTAAATAAGAAGAGAAAACACAAAAACGTCTACCGTTTGGTTTAAAAGGCTTTGGTTTGTTGTGTGACTCTTGGACAAGCTCTAACAACCCCCCCCCCTCCCCGCCTTCCCTCTCCGCCCCCATGGAAGAAGTGATTTCCCCAGTCCAGTCTCACACACTATCAGGCACACACCCTTATATTACTTCGATCTTTTTGGTCGCCTGGTGGCACCAACAAGAACAAGGTTTTTAAAAGAAATAATAAATCAGATCCCTGCCTCCCTTCCCATCTCACTTGACATTTATAAACCCCCCCCCCCCCCCCCCCCCCTCTCTCTCTCTCTCTCTCTCTCTCTCTTTCCACGCCGCCCTCTGTTTTGAACTCTATTCCTATGATATTATCATTGTTTTACCGTGACTAGATCTAGTCCAAGTAAGGCCAAAATGGCTTAATTCAGGATATTTGTATGACTCCGCCATACTATTATGTTTTTAATAAAGTGCAATATGTTTTTACGTGCATTATTTTACTATGATTTTTTAACGTTATGCTCAGTTTACTTGAACTTCTACATTCACGATACTTTGTTATTATTTATTTCTTCCTACATTTCCAAAAGAACGTTACATATGTTTTTTCCTGTCTACAACAAGGAGTACATAATGCTACTTTTGTGGGGTTTTTGCTATATGTTGCTGATGGTGTCCCTGTTTTGTTGTTGTTGATGTTGTTGGTATTTTTGATGCTGTTGTTGTTGTTGTTGTTTTCGTTGTTGTTGTTGTGGTTGTTGATGTTGTTGTTGTTGATGTTGTTATTGTTGTTGTTGTTGAAGCTGTTGTCGTTATTGCTACTGCTGTTGCTGTTACTGGTTTTTTGTTGCTGTGGTCTTGGCTGTCTTTGACAAGGATGATGACGAGGATGACGAAGATATTGTTTTTGCTTCCATTGCTATTGCTGTTCTTTTCATCTTTGTAGCTACCATTACTGGCATTAATGGTATTCTTATTGCTGCTGTTGCTGGACGGATTTGTTAGAATTATAAACAGATATGTAAAGTCTTTTCTAAAACGAAACCCTTTTCTTTTTCGACTTAAGACAAAATAAAATGAGACCTCTCCTTAATCAGCCATTCTCTACAGTGGAAACTGTTTAGTATATAATAATATGTAGTGGTGATTAACCCTTAGCAGTAGTTTATTCTGTCGAGATTTGTAAACTGTGTAGAAACAAAGAAGGAACACTGCTCTTACAATGTTTACTTCTGTTTTTCTCTCATAAGAACTTTAGGTTGTTACAAAGTCAGCTAAGGGCAAAGAGTTCTCACAATGTGGCGAGATATTTATATTGTCGTAAAACCCTAAAGAGGTAGTTAAACCGCCTTCGGTTTCTCATGCTTCGAAGGGCGGCTTCCAAAGCTTGGCTCATGATAGTGTCATAATATAGACAATCTTGACCCTTTTAGTTTGGCTAACTGACCCTAGCATTATTTCAGGGTTGGTAGATAAAAAATACCTTTGCTCAGCATCTCAGGAACACGTGAAATGTGAAAGAAAAGAACCACAATTCCCTGAGAGGGTCGTACAGAGCCAATAGAGAGGATATGCTATGTCTGCCTGTCTGTCTGTTTGTCTGTCTGTCAACCTGTTTATCTGTGTGTCTGTGAGCCCTAATTTCTGTCTGCCTAAGGCCTGTTTGTGTAATTTGTTTTTATTGGATTTCAAGATTTGTTTTTGTTTTTGTTTTGTTTTTTGTCTTTTGGTATTTGAAACTGATTTATGGAAGCGTACTCACATGACACCAACACACAAGCAAACGTACATGCCTACACACAAACAAAACAAAAAAAATCCATACCCACGCGTGAATACAGACACCCGCACATACGCGCACGGGCGCGCGCGCGCACGCACGCACACGCACACACACACACACACA
>NW_004798457.1:69303-70379 GCF_000002075.1 Aplysia californica
GGAGAGAGAGAGAGAGAGAAAGAGAGAGAGCGAGAGAGAGAGATGTAAAAGAATAAATGTTGCACATGGATTAATCATGACGCTTATATCTTAAATTTGATTAGATTCAAAGAAAACGTTTATACTACTCATCTTTACTGGACTGGTTCAGGCGAAAATAGAAATATGATACACACATCTACATCTGAAGTCTTAGCAAAATATCAAAGCTGTAAGATTTGGCTTGCAACTATTGTTCATAGATCAGCTTGAAGGCGAAAAAAAGTTTACATTTAATTTATCGTTTTGTATTTTGCTTACTTCAGTGTCGTCCAATTTGAAATGGAAGTCTTGTCAGTGGTGAAATTGAGGCACGAATAGTATATAATTATGTCTGCCTCTCGCCATTCGAATCTTGACTACTTGCTACCATAGAATCACAAAGATCCATCTGCTCAGTACCTAATTTTAATAAATTTGACGTTAAAAAATTTTGAGTTTCACAGCATGTCAAGCTTTTTCGAATGTAATTCTTTAAACATCTTGATAACGACTACGAATAATCTTACGATTTTGATAAAGCAGATAGAGCAGTTGGCTTCTGGCCTCAAGACTTTAGTAACTCAAAATAGTACCAAAAAAAAAATAAAAAAATTAAATCTTTTAAAAAAAAATGTCAGATAGAACTTTGACTACTGTCTCCCACGCTCCCACGACAAAAAATGGCAAAGTGAAATAACAGACGTAACGGTTTTCTGGGCGCAACCCCTGTACTAATGTGTAGTGTGAGCAAATTTCCACGCCATCTTGCTAATAATATATCATCAGTCATCTCCCATTACTATGTCATACGGTTATGCTGGGTTGTGTGTAGTTTTATATTTCTTACCATGCTAAGACCCTTACTGGGCTCATATTATTACAGTCGGTGACTGACTCAAACCGTGTATCCACTAAATTAGGTTAAACATTTTTGCGGCTCAAATTAAGATATAACCACTATGTAACCACTGGAAGAAAATCCAGACAAAACTGATGGTGTTTGTGTTTGTTTTGTTTTTGTTATTGTTTTGTTTTTTTATTTGTTTCTGGGGGGG